>NC_048893.1:37273552-37396507 GCF_011077185.1 Oxyura jamaicensis
GTCAGCCCGCCGCCGCCAGCCAGGAGCCGGCCCCGGCCGCGGGGCTCGGCCGCGGGGAGCGGACCCGGGCCGCGCTCGCCCCGCTCCGCCCGCGGGGCTGGTGGGAGGTGGGCACCGGGGGGACCGGGGGGTGCCTGGGGAGCCGGGGGTGCCGCCGCCGCTGGCTGGCCCCGCGGCTCGCTCCTCGCGGTGGTCGGGATAATCGGGGTAGTCGCGGGGAGAAGTCCTGAGGAGCGCTGATGGGCACCGAGCTGGAATTACTGCATGTGATGCGCGCAGCGAAGGCGGGCAGCAGAGGTCCGGGTTGGTGTCCAAAAGTTGCCGGCGGTAGTTGGGTGCTAAAAGCGTTGGGAAAGCTTTTTGGTCTCTGTATGGCTTCTGAGCCGTTTTTGAGGTTTGTGGGTTAAGGTGCTAGTGACAGAGCGACATTTAGTGTCACGAGAAAAAATATTTTGTCTTAACAGTGTTCACAGTACCTCTGTATTATGACTGTGTCATTGACTCTGCGCTCCTTGCTCCACAACATATTTGCGTTTAGGGGAACGAAGGACCATTTTTTCTAAGATTCACTGCTGGGTGAAAAGTGATTTGTTATGAGGACAGCTGGGTTCAGACCCCATAAGCATCCTGCTTTCCTGTTCGGGTCAGCAGGACTGCCGGGGAAGTTGATTCGTTACCTGTTTTCCTCAGCAAGTGCATCTGAAATGCACACTGGTGCACGCCTGCTTAAAAAGAGATGTGTGTTGGTATCAGCATAAACTGCCAGTTCAGTCCAAAAGCATGAACCGCATTACAAAAGCAAAGCGATTCAGGACGTCATTTCCTGACCGAGAACCTCTGGGTTTATTTGCTTGCAGGTAAGGAATGCTTTGAAAACGCTTGGTGAAGCAGCGTTCCAGCAGTTGTATTTACAGCAGGTTACACGGCTTCCCAGGGCTTTGCTCGCTTTCCAGTTCAGTGTCTTGTCTTGGACGTTGGTGGTTAGTTGCAGTCAAATAGACTGGTTTCATTTCTGTGTAATTCTCGCCCGGTAGCTCGGTCTGCTTCTTCCTCGTGTAAGAAGCTTCTGTGAAAGAGGAGTAGCGCAGCCTTTATACAAAACGTTGTCTGAGGCAGTCTGTGGAAGAAAAGGAGTTCCATAAACTGTAGAAGAACGCGATATATGGCACTTCTGAAGACTGGCTTGTGGATCTGTCAGTATAATTCTGCACTTCAGCTGCCTTGCTCTTGATCTCTGAGGTTGATATGCGATGTGTCTCGTCTGTTAAATGAGTGTGTTTCTGTCCTCCGTTAAACTGGGCGAGCGTAAACAAATAGATTTACGTGCCATAGAAATTATTCCCTTTTAAATCTGATGATGCAATAATAAATTGCACTGGTTGGAAGTTAGCGATGTTATTTCTAACCATCTATCTGTACTACTGCTTACGATACTTTACTCTTCAAAAATTAGCTTGAAAGTAGCTGTATCCGTGTTTATTCGGGGTCTAATCCAGAACCCAAATCAGGCCTTCTGCGACCATCGGCTCTTGTGGTTTAAGCGATGCAGCTCTCTGAATAGTGGGTGAAATCCACTCCTGAGCCACTTTAGGACCACTTTAATCACCTGAACTGTTATTTAAATTTCTGGTGAACATTAAATTCCAGTCAAGATAATACTTGACGTGGCTGTATTGGGTTTATGGCATATATGTTCTTATTAAGCAAAAAGCCCAGGCCGATTTAATCAGTGCTGTTTAGAAGAATGTCTGGCGAAGGCACCGTTATTAGGTTAGTGTCGCTCCCGCTCTGTCTTCATTTCACTAACCATGAAGAGTGGAGCTGGCCAACGCTGTTACCCGCTTCTGCCCAAGTAGGCTGCTGCTGCTTAGGCTTCTGAAAACGTGGTGACAGCGCTTGGTCTTAAATCTGTTGTGAAAAATAATCACGTTGGGTTGCTTTGGCAAGTCTAAAAGTGAGCTGTGGCGGTGCACAGGTGTGTTTCCTGGCATCACAAGCAGGTCAAAATCAGGTTTCCTGCCTTCTGGCCTCCTTCCCGCTGTCCATCCCTTGGGGATGCCGATGTGGGGGCTGAGCTGCCTGCGAGCCCTTGGGGCTGCTCGAGCCCCGTCTCATGATGGGCACCGTGGGACCTGGGCCGGGAACCAACCCCGCGGGCTTGGTGAGAGCGTATGGCAAAGCAGGGTGCTGCTGTTTGTTTGCACCCTGCCTGCTGCTTCCTCCTCGGCGCGGGGCTGGGCCGGGGAGGGGCAGGGTGAGGGGGAGGCCGGGTTCGCTGCACAAACACCCGGGCTGGTGGTGGGAGCGGGGTGCGGCCCTTGCTTTCGGTGGCAGGGAGGCGTCGTGCCGGTTTGAAGGGCGCTTGGTCCTGGCCGGGTTCAGCCAGGTCACCTGGAGGGTTTGAGTGCATCTCTGGGTTAAGGCACGCGGGCATATTTCATGGCTAAGACCCCTTAATCCATGGCAGCGTGTCGGTGATTTTGTTACGCACTCCAAAGGGATTTTGAGGGAAGAATCTGGCCGTTTGTATACAAATGCCTCTTTTTTTTGGTGTTTGCATTTGGTACCTATTGTTTCATTTAGCTGTGCTTAATGGGAAAAATACGCTCCTGCTTGTAACTGCAGTTCATCCGTCAAATTCTTGGAACAATGAATCTGTTCGGTGTTTATGTTGAGTTCTTAAAGAGCAACTTCAGAACAGACAGTTACCAGAGCGTGTGATAAGAAAACTGCGAGATATTCTGCAAGAGTAAGTAGGTTTAACAGCGATGACAACAAAAAACTATGGAAGTTACGACGCTGACCTGCGACTTAATGCTGTTAACTTCAGACAGCATCCTAGGAGACAGCGTATGACTCCTCTGCTTAAACAACAGTGTGGTTGTCAAAGCCTGACTTAAGGCTTTCGGACTATCACCAAAGCTTTGCTTAACGTTTCAGGATGTGGATGGGCATTGCTTTTTGTAAACATCTGTGAAAATTGTAGATACTGCATCCCCCAGCCGTTTGTCCCGTCTGCTCTGCCAGCGATTAGGGCACCAAATGATCCTTCAGGCGAAGGAGCCGCTAGTTAGTGGTGCTACCTGCCCTCGGCACAGCCGGCACGTAATGGCCAGTGTCAGCTCTGCCTTCAGCGCCCGGGTGCCGTGGGGAATTCCTCCTGAAGTGGATGGATGAGCCCTTACATGATCCCTGCCGGCTGGCGATGAGTAACTACGGGCAGTGGCTTCTGCTGGAAGAGCTCATCTATCTACAGCTGGTCAGCCACATTTTCTGAAACAAATTCACTGGCTTTTGCTTCGGCTGCTGCTATGTAACGTTGTTCTTTATCAAGGCTGATTGAGGGGCTGTTGGCTGAAAACTGCTGTCCAGAGATGTGTCATTTCATGCAGCTTACACAGATGATATTTCGGTTGTGTAGATGTTGCCCAAGAGCATGCGTAATATAGCAGACTTTGCATTTCTCCCTCTTAAGCATCTCTTTTTTTTTCCCCCTTTGGTTGTCCCTTCTGCTATGGGTAAGCTTTCATTTCAGACTTGAACTGGTCATAAACGGGCGCGTGGTCTCTTCTCATGTACACGTGTATGTGCCTGTATGTGTGCGTGTACCTCACATACTCCCCAACACAGCGCGCTCTTCAGCTTCCTCCTTCCTGCTGCTGCGTGGCCGGCAGCAATCGTGACACCCGGTTTAGTTCAGTCTTTATTACGGCTGACCTTTTCGGAGCCATGTGATTCTCCAGGATTTCAGTCTTTCCCACAAGCTTGAAATGACAACAAAAATAATTATCCCTTGGCTTTAATAAAAGAACTAGTCACCTTTTTTTCCTGATGCTTATGCGATAAAATTTCACGATTATTGCATGTTTGGGATCGACTACATGCATTCTTTTCTAATTAGTGGAAACGGCGTTACGATTACTGACTGTTTCCTTCTCTTCTTTTTGATTACTCTAATTTCATGTCTTTGTTCTCCTAGAATGCTCCCACATCCATACGTGGGGTAGTGAAGTTCTTTTCTCGTGAGCCCTTCTCAATCTGAGGCTGACTCTCAGGTGCCCAGGGTAATCCCCAGACTTCTTGCCGGGACCTCAGTCGACAAACCCAGGCACCGTGTCTTTAGCCAGAAGAACAGGTTTCCTTCTCCGGGCTTCTCTTCCTTGTGATGTTGGCCCTGGCAGGGCTCAGTTGCTAT
The DNA here is from genome assembly GCF_011077185.1 of Oxyura jamaicensis. Lineage (NCBI taxonomy): Eukaryota > Metazoa > Chordata > Aves > Anseriformes > Anatidae > Oxyura > Oxyura jamaicensis. The sequence continues at coordinate 37,277,748 of NC_048893.1, forward strand.
TGCTGTCGTTCCTACGGTGGTGATGGTTGCTGTAAACCACTGATCTGTTACTGTGTGCTGACTCGGTGGTGAAAAGTCGCTTTAATTTCCTGCCTTCTAAGGATAAGACAGGCCCTCTGTCCAGCATGAGGTGCCTGGACTCCAGTGTTCCTGGTGGAAGATGCAGAACAGTGACTTGGAGCTGTTGTGTTGCCAGGCCCACTGATCTCCCGTGGCTTCCACCAAGAAGTTCAGCTGTGTGGGACATCTCACCCGACGGCGTTTCTTACCTCCACGCCCATCGAGCAATCGTCAGGCAAATTTTCTTTGGACGGGATATTATGTGTGACACCTTAGTGTGACACCTGGCACAACGCGCAGATGGGGGCATCTCATCGTTACCCTGAGTCAGTCAGTAAAAACACTTGTAGTAACGTGCGCTGAGTATGTGGACAGGGGAGGGATATTCAGCGGCATCACGTTCGATTAAACTAGAAAGCTTTCATAGACTTCTGTCCTCATACATGATACTTTTTTTCGTAGCAGGATGTAGTCATGTATTTCCGAGAGGGAATGTCTTGAATGTCTTAATTTCATGACTGGAGATGTTGGACGGGGCGGCGAGTTGTTGGGTTTTGCTGTGCCTGAGCACACGGTGACATCTTCTCCCCAAATGGAGCTGTTGAAGCAGCAGCTTTGAAAGGGAAACTCCCGCTGTTTTCTGCCAAAATGCAAACTCTGCCCTACGTATTGGCTTCGAGTAACAAACGAATGATCACTGCTAACTGTAGTCCATTTTGGTAGCAACGTGTCTTGTGCTGAGCTCTTCTGAAATGACAGCAGCAGCTTTTTGCTCGCTTGCACGGCAGAGCAAACCAGAGCTGACTGTGCAGCAGTTATCCTTCAGACGGCTAAATTTTTCAGTCTATTTATGAGTATCAACAAACACTTTGTGCATACTTTTGCCATGCGTTGAATGCTTCTATTTTCCTTTAATTTAGCTTAAAACTAGTAATGGAATTCCTGAGGTTTTGAAAGGAATAGCTCTTGGCAAGCCTTGAGTTTTGAAACCAAAGGCAAATTAAGATACCAGGCAAAGCCAGGGAGGGCTACTACTTCGGGGAAGCATGGTAAGATTCTTCTGACATCTTAGAGACTGTTTGTTGTATTTATGTTTAAAGTATATATGTATATTTGAATCACTCCTATAGAGCGTAGTTGATGCTGTTGTTTTGTTTAATAATTGAAAAAGATAATACTGAAACTCAAGTGGAGTTTTTTTTCCTTGATACCACTGAAGAGGTTTAGCCTCTTTAGCCAACCATTAGGAGAGGGTAGAATACTTTTTTTAGGTTTTTCTTTGTATCTGACTGTATTTTTCAGTAATGCAGACAGTGCTTGAAGCGTGTAATTAGACTGCAGGTTTTATGCTAACTAAAACATGCTTTTCCCTCCAAGTGACCACAATAATTGTAACAGAAATAGTTATCATACGTCTGTCAGGTAGTACAATGTGCACCCAGGACGTTTATTTACATTTTCAAAGTGCTGCTGTGCTTTTTACAAAGCGCACAGCTAAGTGTTGCTTTACTTCGGTGGGAATAAGCCCACTTGCACCGTAGGCATCTGTGGGACTGCTCGCTGCTCGTAGCCTGTTCCCAGTAATCCCGAGGTGTACTATGTTTATAGAGAACTGGTGTGCTATCTCCTTTATTTAGGTTACCGCGTTTCTTCTTGGAGTTTCACCGCTCTGCGTGCCTTCATTCAGCCCTACGTTTCCTTGCAGTGTCTCTTATTATCATAAACATTGTGAATGTCTTGGAGCTCATTATCATCTCTCTGAGATTTAACTCGTTTGCTCTCCATTTGCAATGCTGCTGACAGCACTATAATCCTCTGTCGCCCGGGGCAGTAATTTGGGAGTAGCCCTCTTTTTTTCTCTTCTCCTTGAATCCACGGTCATGTTTTATTCATATCCTTCTTCTTCCTTGTCCAAACAACATTTCCAAGATCACATTTTCTTTTTCAGTCTTTACAAATAAAGTTTAGGCCTGTGTCTGTCATCTGGAGTACTTCAAGTACCTCCTCCCTCCCCTCCTGATATTCATATCTCTGCGATCTGCTGAAAATACGGCTGGGAAGATTTTTCAGTAGTCTGCTTGACTGCTAGCTTCCCTCATCAAGTTCGCGTTCGTTGTCTTTGAGTCTGAAAAATCTGCATCTTGAATTTCCACAACGTGCTCTTCTTTCGCCGTGCTACTCGTGGTGCTCCAGTCTGTCCCTTTTTCCTCTACCACTTCACTTGTGGTTTCGGGTCAGATTCTTTTTGATTTAGGAAACTTCTGAGTGTTATCATAGGATACATGGTGATCCTACTACATGAGAAAATCATCGTACCTCTGGCTTTTCTTCATGTCGTTAGGTATTGTGTCTCTGCTTATACAGATGATCTACATTTTTATCTAACAAAGCCGACAGGGATGCATGCTATCTTTTTTTTTCAATAGAGACCTGTGAAAATTGTTTTGCTGTGTGTCTTCCCAATTTGGTTCACTTTTCTGATGAATGTACTTCCTTATTCTGAAAGAAGAGAGGAGCACTGGTGATGCGCTTTAAACTTTGTGTGAGTACAATGTCAGGTGTTGTGAACTTTTATTACTCTACGTGGTTGCAAAGACGTTTTGCTGTACTTGTTAAGTTTATTGGGTGAGGCAAATCTGACTAGTAGTCTGTAAATGATAGACAAATTGCATTGAACTAGCAATAAAAATAGTATTAAATGCTATGTCTCACTGCAGAACTAAAGCTAATATTAACAGAGGTAATAATTTATTGATTTATTTTTTGACTAAGGGAAACCTGTTGACTCTTAAGTATGTCTCATGAAATACTGGGTCACAAGGTTGTGACTTGTGATTCATCAGCGACTTGTGGTTTATTTATTGAATGTTTAAACTTTGTTTTCAATTATAATGATTACAATAGCTGTAATATTTAGCTTGCTGTGCCTGTTTTAAGAATGTTTGAGGATAGGGGAATGAAATTGTCAAGACCTCTTCTGAGTCACAGCAGCTGCCTTGTGTTTCATTCTCCTGAAACCTACTAAGTAGACTTCAGTGCCTTGAGATTGGGAGCGCAGGGTAGGTATTGCTCATCAATTTGTACAGCAGTGAATGTGAAAGGACTTGAGTACTTCTAGTTTTAGTGTTAATTTTAGAATCGTAGGAACACCAGGTTGGAAGGGACCTACAAGATCGTCTAGTCCAACTGTCCTCCTGTCACCACCACTACCCACTAAGCTACTAAATCGTATCTCGTAGCACCTCGTCCAGGCGCTTCTTGAACGCTGCGAGGGACGGTGACTCCACCACCTCCCTGGGCAGGCTGTTCCAGTGCCTGGCCCCTCCTTTATTAGGTGTGCCAGCAATGCCAAAGTAAGCTGTATCATTCGATGTGGTGTTTGTGCGGCTTGGCTGGAGATAGCCTCAGTCTTAACTGACTGGCCCCTACTTTAAGGTCCTTAAAAGGATTTAATTGGCAAATGTTTGAATGCTCTGTTTGAATGTGAATGCCTATTTTCTTATCTTTCTGATAGCCTCTTCATTTACTGTGCATGTTGTAGCCTACAGTGTTCAGTTTCTGAGGGAGCATTCTCCTAGTTGCAGCTTGGCTGGGAAGGATGCCATTACATTTATCTTTGTTACTAAAAGGCATTTGGCCAAGACATTTTAGATCTTAAAAAATAATGAACAAGCTAATATTCTATACAACATAGTCTAATAAATTGCTCTCTAAACTTGAAATGTATGCTGTTTATTTAGTGTTATTGTAATATGTTTTTTGGTGTATGGAGACATCTTTAGTAATACATGCTAGTCAGGCAGTCCTGCAGCTCTAGAGAATGCCTCATTTTAAAAATTGCTGGCCTAGAAAAGAATGTATACGGAAAGGATAAAAGGGAATATACTACGTAGGCTTCAATCAAATTATTATTATTATTTTTCTTCTCATTCTTTTTTAGGTAGACAGCTAGATAGGTAAACCTTTCTTACCCCGTGCTTACACTCCCCCTTCACCAAGTTCCAGAACCTGTTTTGGAAACAGAGGTGGGGAAAGCGTTTTCAGGTTGTCTTCTAGGTCTTCAGTTCTGGAGCAATGTTTGTTTTGTCTTAGAGGCACAGCATATGCCAGAAACTCAGATAAGCTTCTAGTTTCTGTAAGACTCTTCAGATTTAAGTATATATTATGACTGTTATTTTCAGATACTTATAGCCACTTAGGATCTTGAAATATTTCTGCTAGTGAAGGGCACCAAGCTGTCCTTCAAAATCTAAAGTTTAAGTTATTTGTCTAGGATTTTCTGTGCCTACAGTGAGTGTGGATCATCTGACCTTCAGAAATGTGTTTTCTTTTACTATGACTTTTGTCCATAAATGTCAGTGTTTGCTTACTAAATATTTATTTCTTCCTGCTTCAGAGTTCCTTGTTCTGCAGAGTCCCTCTAAATTGGTCCCGTACAGCACAGCTTCATGTGTCTGCTAAATTTAAATTTGCTTCTCTTGAAGAGTTTGTGTTTGTGAAGTCACCTGTAATCCATGGTTCTGTTTGTTAAATGGATGTAATTCACGAACTTTAAACGGTGTGGTTTTAAAACAGTTTTATATCAAAGTAACAAGTAGCTTAATATTGTTAGTTGCATGGAACTTAAAAAGGAACCAAACCTTTCTGAGTTTGATTTGTGCCAATACCATATCCATTTAGCATTTTCCGTGAGCTCTTCTTTGTTGATGTTAAAATAAATGGATAACATTTATGCTGCAGCCTGTCCCCTGCTGTGCCTCCCCCTCCAAGGACATAAATGTCTCTGTCTTACCCTGGGGCTCAGCCTAAGGCAGGTTTTTGTTGCTTGTGTCCCAGTTTAAATATTTGTAAGTTTTAGGGCTCACAAATACAAGCATGTAAAAAGCTAATTGGCAAGCAGTTGATAAATCAAGTTTCATATTCGCATGTCACCTCTGAGAGCTTCCAGTACTCTTACCTATTGATGTGGAAATTGGAGCACAGTTTTGCGTTACTCTTTATTTATTTAGATTCTGATTCATGTAAGATTTTGCTGAACACTTTGACTTCTCACTGAACTCCAGGTGACAAAACTTAACAGGGGATGCAGGAAAAATAAGGTGCAACTTAAGCATATGCCTATCATTCTGAAATTCACTGCTTGTGAACTCTCCCTTGGGACTGAAGGCGAGCCAGATTACAGGTGACTTCTTTGGAGCAGGAAGATGTCGGAGGAGGAGTAAAGCTGTGCAGCTGAGACTCTGAGGAACGAAGCACCTGATAAGTACTGCATTCTAGGGAAAGTTCTAAATAAAATAATTAAATGTCGAGGAGGCTTTTGCTAATAAATAGTGGGATATTACCCAGTTGTTGGGTGCTGCGTCCGACTGCTGCTGCACTGCTTGCAGGATGCCTGCGTGCGGTGGTGCGATGGGCGGGTTGGCTCTGGCGCTGCCTGACAGAGCGGGCAGAGTGTTACAGATGAAACTTCCTGCCATAAGCAGAAGTTTTTAGCACTGGACTGAATGCAATATTGTACGTGGAATACGCAGTTCGCAACTTCTGCGCTACAAAAAGAGCTTTTGTTTCTCCGGTCTATGTATCAAGTAGGTAATTATTCTGAAATCAACTAACAACATTTCTATGAACTGCTGTAGTGCTTGATTACGTAGAGTTCTCGAAATATTTCACAAAAATAAGTGTGATCAAAGTAAGACCTCTTTTCTAATCCTGCTGTCAGATATCAGAATGTCTGAAAGAGGCAGACTGCGTTTTTTCATGTTGCTTTCCAATGCCCTACATAAAAGTTTGTGACCTAGATGTGTTGGTTTTTCTCTTCTGGTGGAGTTATGCAAGTTAACATGGCTTTTGTTGTTGATAATTAGCTAAAATTATTGGGGGGGATGGGGAAGGGACAGCCTCTGTTCATTCTTTCATGGAAAGAAAATCTTCAGCTCTCTTCTGTCATTGGGGTGTATTCAGCTCTAGGTTCTCCTCCATCATTAGTGTGTAGAAATGCTGGCTTCAGATTGTCAAAAATTGGACACAGCCCAGGAGCTGAAAAGAATGTAAACTTTTGTGTAATGAATTATATGAAACTTCCCTGTCAGCTAAGGAGGAGTAAGTGAGATACCGTACTAATGAGGTTTTTAAGTAGTTAGATTTTAGATTTGTGACATATGAAACGTTATTTCTCAAGTGCGTTGTACCAAGGAAGCGTAGCTTCAGAAACGTGTTTCTATTCTTCACTTCAGAACAGAGAACAAAATAAATAAAAAGAATGCTTGAAAAGATGGAATAATAAAGTCAAATGGTTCATGATGAACAGTAGAAGTATTTTTGTATGTTACTTCAAATACTAAACATTGAGTTAGCTGTTAGTGCTTTGAGAGAGAATTAGCTTTATATCAACATATACACACTTTATAATAATAAATACATTTTATGTATAAATTCTAATACCAAACAGAATTTTCATGAGGCCAGGCCATAGGTTACCTATCATTATGAGTGGGCTACTTTGGGGTGGGTGATTTTATGATTTTTTTTACAACTTCAGGGATATTCTACAAAGAAGCTTTAAAAAAAAGATGAGAAAGAATAAGGGGGTGTCTTCGTTAGCATGTGAGCCTGTATTTGTAAATAGAATGTAACTAAAACTGTCACCAGAACGTTTGATGTTGCATTTTGTATGTTAAAAGCTAAACTCTTGCCAAGTTCCTCACAGGCTAATCCTAAAAGCAAACTGTATTTAAATCTTTGGGTTTCAAATCTGCATTTGTGAACATACCACTTGTAAGCTAAAGGTGGAACTAAAAACGTTGTTGAATAGAGATTTGGTAAGAATCTTGGAAACTGAGATGCTGAGATGGTTTTGCTCTATGCTAAGATCCCATCACATTTTGTTTTTAAGCTGAGATGTGGAGAAAAAAACTCCGTAAGAAGATGAATCTTTAGGGTGTGTAATTTGGGTCTGTGGAGTTCTACTTTGAAAGTTATTTTTATAGAAACTCATTTTTTTTCCAGAGATTTAAACTTTTGTGCTGGTGCAGATACAAAGTGAGTAAGTAGCTCATTCACACTCTCCTCTAAGTATGTTTTTAAGTTTGAATGGCATGATTTTGTCCAGCTGCTCCACAGTTGGGTGAAGTGTGAATAGTTAAACTGGATGTCAGCGCTTCTTTTTTATTTTAACTCAAAAGTAGTGACAGCATAGCTTGGAGCAGCCGGTGCACTTTTTTTCATCCGTTTGCTTTACACAACCATCATGTACACAGATGATCAAACTGTTTGTAAATCATTTCACAGTATGCCTTACAGATTTTGTTCCCTTGCTTTAAAAGGCAAAAATCTTGCAGTGAACTGCAGCAATGAGCAGCTGGTTTGAGTGTCAGTGGTTCAGTGTTTGTCTCCTGAGTAAGGTAGGGCTGGCACCTCCTGAGGTTGGGGAATTTATACATCACCTCCTTCCTTGGAAATGTTGGTTGCTGCTTCCCAGAACTTCATTTTGGTTCCAGGAAAAGTGTAAATGCGTCCCTATAAAAGTGTGTGATGTATCGGTCAGCCTGCACCTATGTTATAAATTACACTGGGGGGTTTTGTGGTGCTCCGGGATTTTTCGTGCAGATTTTGTGTGTTATTTAAACATATATCTTAGTGCTTTTTTTTGGTCTTTTACTAACTAAGCTACTATTGGTCCAAAAGATGTGTTTCATCTAAGTTGGTACGACACTATTAATGGCATAAATCTGTAGTAGTGACATGACATGGCACATGGAATTAAACTTGTCAAAAGTGTCAACGCTGGTGATTCTCAGAGAAACTCTCAAATGAGTTCTGAGGATCCTGTGATTACTTCTTGTTCCCTGGGCTATCTGGTGGCCAGTAGGAAAGTCCGGATGTGCCAGAGATTAAAGAAATCAGCTATCATTTTGGTACATCCATTGCAAAAATTAGTAGAATTGACACAGCCATACAAGTTTGTTCTTGTTTCAAGTTTGACCCTAGTTTAGTGGATATAATAATAAAAAAGTAGCACCTCAGCAGCCAAGAATTAGTTTATATATTTATTTATTTTAATAACAAACCACGGGGGTAGGGCTGTTAGAATGTTGGAAGTTACCGAAGTTGATGTGCTCGTGATCCCTGTTTGATGTAGATCAGTTTGGCAGGACTGCCTGCAAGCTTCTGCAAGAGTTACATGGCTGCATGGAACCAGTTGTTCAGCTGATGCTCTTCAGGGTGACTTCACTGCATTTGATCAAGATCATGGCGAAGTCATTAATTGTTATAGAAGAGTTTCTGGGGTGTGTTAAGAGCTGTTCAGTAACAACCCTTGTGGGGACAGGCGTGTGGCTGAGTCGCTTCTGGTCGGAGTTTCAGTGCCGTACCTAAAGCACACCTGGGGCTTGTCTGCAGTGCAGAGAGGGCAGGAAGCTGCTGTATGAATTACAGCCTACCTCTGAGAGCCTGCACAGCAAGAATTAGCACAGGCTGATCAGTGTATTGGTGCAAATTCCCACTGTAACAGTGTGCTAGTCAAGCTTACTGGGTGTTTTGATTTGTTCGACTATTAATGCGCTTCCTTGCAGTCCTTTCCATCATTGCAGACTTTTAGTCAAGCGGACAGTGGACCGTCACACTACCGAACAGAATCCAGGAGGCAATAAAAGCAGATAACATTATGGACAAAGAAGTTGAATGTACTTTGGCGGTGATTGGTGTGAAGAGGTATTGGAACAGGCGATTTGAGAGGGAAAGGTGGGTTTCTGTGGGAGGGCAGACGTGTACCCTGTGAGATGCCCAAGACTTCCCTTGGGAAGCCTCGTTCCTCTTGCTGCTGCCACAGTACGGTGGTGAGACTGCTGTTGTGACTGCAGCACGGGCAGGGATGCTCTGGAGCTTAGCCTGGGTTGGGGGGGGGGGGGTTAAGAAGAAACCAGGGAACTCCATGAAGTCAGGGGAGGAAACTTAAGAGAAGAGGAGGAATCACTTGAAAGGAAAATCAGAGCTAGTGTAATGGAGCAGAGGGTACAAAGGCAGATTGTGATTTAAATTAAAATACAATTTGTAAAGGTTGCTAGTTTACTTCTACCTCCTGTTCCATAAAACGCTAAGCTTCTGAAGTGAACATTTTGTATTTCACCTACATCTTCCTGATTGCAGATCACATAATGAGTTTTCCTTCTGCACAGTTCCAAATGATCCATCTGTCCTGAAAGACGTGTCTAGAAACTGGTTATGACCTACAGGAATTAATACATTTTGGGTGATAACAAAGGTGCTTGATCAGCTTCCGCCCTTGTATCAGAGAGTGCAATTTGAAATAAGGGAAACTTTTGGTCACAGAATGAGGTACATCAGGAAACATAATCTGGCGTGCCGTGAAGAGTTAGGTACCGAAGGATGAGCTTCCTCCATTTGCAAGTTTTGGGTTGAGAATAACTTTTAGAAGCTATTTACAAACTTAAGCTTTTTACTGCCTACAGGGAAGCAAATAGAGTTAACAGAGGCTTTCAAACACAAAATGTAACTTCATTCCATGGTACAGAAAGGACTTAGTTGCTTTAGAGCAGTTGCACACTAGGATTAATCTTTCCTCCTCATTTCTTGTGAACTGAAATTCTCAGGTTCTGCTTCTTCCGTCCCTTCCTGTAAATAAGCTGCAATCGTGGTGACCCTCCTGTCGATGGGGAGTTAGTCTCCGTTTCTGCTGTAGTAGCAGATTGGCATCAGTGTGCAGCACTGGGCAGGTTTCAGAGTTTGACACGAGCCCTGCTTGCAGCATACCACAGGCTTCCAGCTGCTGGCACAGCAGAAGCGAGGGATGAATGTGCTCTGGCTGTGGTTTCGTGCTATATTATTTAAAAGTTTTCCAACTGTTTGTTTTCCCTTCTGCACTTCTACGTTTTGCTGCCCTCTCACTTGTGATGTTATGCACACATATATAGCATGCACACACATACATATATGGTAACTTCAGTAACCTAAATTAAAAGTCCTCTTTCCTTGCAAAGAAACATCAGTATACACGCTTCGCATAATGCTCTTGCTTCTCTAGTTATTTTCCAGATACTTGTTAAGCAATATTTATTTCTAAATTAAGAAGATAATTTTCTCTTACTGTAGTTTGTGGGGTAACCTGCAGAAATTGATCTGCACTTTGAGCTAGTCAACGTAAATGAGTTGCTTATTTGAAGGGTCCTGGAGATGTTAGGTTCACAATCTTTGAAACACTAAGGATTAAATAATTTCTGTGAAGTCGTACAACAGTATAAAAGCACATTTCATCTGTAGAAGAAGTCAATTATGAGTGTGCTATGTTGGTCAGATATTACAGAAAATTCATCTGATTCAGATGCAGAACGACCTGCAGAAACCTAGGGTGTTCCACATACATGAGCAGCGTAAAGGTTGGTGGGGCTGAACAAAAGTTGTAGGAGCTGGGCAAGATGAGGAAGTGGAAGAGCCCAGGGGATCGAATGCGACCTGATAAGTGACCGGGAGTCAGTAGGAAGAAACTGCAATTGTGGGATATTCTACATTTGGGAGGTGCTTGACTCAGGTTAACCTGTATCACCTATTCCGTATAAAGTTTGAATTACAGTGTTTTACTGTCTTAGCAGTAGCAGTAGCTAATGATGGTGTTTCTTAGTTCTAAATTACTTTCAATATTTCCACAAGATTATGTGGGGATAAGTAGCTTCTGTGATCTGTTTTGGGGAGAGTGTCTTCTAGTGTACAAAGGAATTGCAATAAATGGATAGGATACCTGGATTCAAGTGCATTGTGTTTAACATAAATGATTATTTCACACTGCTTCTGTGGCTCTAATATTTCTTTAGTTCCTTTCTAGTTCTCTCAGAAAATAATGTAGCTTTTGCAGAGTCTGTTGTTGGCTTGCAGTTTCTGTAACATGTTGCTGTTGACTAATTCAGTTATTGCTAGATGTAATGTGTTGCTTTGACAGAAGCGTTTTGTTTGCTTGTGCAGTCTGACACACACGTTCTCATTTGCTTTTGAATTTTCTATATTAACTGCAAAAGTACAGAGAGAAAGAATGGGAGTCATGGTTTATCTTGGAATACCCGAACTCGCTTTGGAACAGTGTTGCCAAAGGCTATTACACTTAGCGATTATTATGTTTATGAAGTTGTTGTATTTTCTCAAACCACAATTCTTGTAAAAGGATAATTAAGTTAAAACTTGGGCTATTCTCTGCAGATTCTGTGTCAGTGCCAAAATATTTTCAAACAATACTTAGTTATCATTTCAAAGATATCCTTTTAACTTGAAATACTAAGTAGTGTAATGAGCTCTTTAAACATACTACTGTCCCTCTAGTTTACTGAATATTAATTTTAAGGTGAAAGGAGACCATTTATCTTCTGCTGCCATAAGAAATCAGATAGACTTGATTACCAGGGTGAAATGGGATAATTCATGTGAAGGCTTAAAGCTTATGTTCTTACTAAATTAATCTTTATGCTGCAGATCCGTTGGGAAGGGGGGCAGAAATCTAGCCGTTTGCAGCTGTTGGTAATGAGTCCTCAGGTTTAGCAAATCCCAAACTTGCAAAGGTTTCACGCCGTGTGCTTACGTAAAATACAACTTTGTGATGAGTTGGGTTAATACTTGGGCTGGAGGTTGGTAGGATGCTTGACATCACTAGTTGACCTTTTTTTTTTTTTTTTTTTTTTTTTTGCAAAATGTTGGGAGTGACTTCTGTCAGCCAAATGAAATGGCTTAAATATCAGAAGTTTAATCATAATTTGTACACTCAAGTGAAATTTTATGGCCTTATTTTGTAGGAGTAAGAGGATTTTATTTTATTTTATTTTTTGAACAATCTGTGCTGGCTAAATGGTTGCCATTCCTGTTCCTAAATATTTAGGAACTTTTGAAGCTGTATTTCTGCAGACTTTTGGACGCTTCTACTGCTATGGGAGTGGAAGTTCAAAATTGCACAGCTAGAAGTTGCAGAATGCCAGCATGCTGCTTGTATAAATCTAGATTTGAGAGTCATACCAATTACTGTTCTTGATTCTGAACCTCAAATATACCTTATTACCTTATTTTCCCCAACATTTAAACAGAATTTAGTAGTTGCTTGAAATTGCACTTTGCATAGATAACTGTAGCTTTATATGTACTTAAATATATATAATATATATAATATATAAATACATAAGTTGAAAGGAAGCCGTTTCAGAGGCTACAGGCTGTTTTCTTTTCCCTTAGGTCTACTATAGATTTCTGTAAAAGTGAAATTTTGGTATTTTAGCTGATCCCTGTAATATCCCTTTACATTATAATGAAGCTGTGTTTTCATGGCCACTTTAAAATGGTCAAGGTATGACCAAGTAGAGAATTACAGTTTTTAAAAATAATATTTTATTTTGGCATTTTTGGGGGTCTTCAGTGTCAACATAAATATGAACAGCAGGGTAAGTGGGATAGATATGTAAATATTGGTACTGAGTCATTTGTGCACTGATTTTATTGGAGTAATAAGAAGTGGTTTTTAAATTTTATTTATTTATTTATTTATTTTTCTCCTAGGGAAGCAAGCAGGGGTTGGTAGTGTAAAAGTTTCTGCAGTAGCCCAATATTCAATATGCAGTGTTTAACATGGCCTTGAGTGAGTGCTAGGCAATTGTTTTGATTAGCAATATTCACTGTTCTGGCTTTTTTTAAAGGTGTGCAGTGGTCTTAGTTGTTCCCTTTATGTAACTGATACCAAATGCTCTGCTTAAGGTGCACAGGTGCTACTGCTAATGGAAATGAGCTATGCATAGAGTACAGCTGAATTTCTTCTGCAAGCTGGAGTTTTTTTACATCCTTCTCCTCAACCTCCAGTCCCTCCTATACCATGTGTGCCTAGGTGTGGCTACTGGGACATGGTTAAGGTAATGTGGCTTTTTAAATTGTAAAATAGGATATTGAAGAAAAACTCTCAACTTTTAAAAGGTTTGCATTAATTTTGAATATATGGTTAAAAGAGCTTTCAAATTCCATTTATTTTGAAAAATGTCTGCCTGTAACATTAAAATCTTTGATATGAATTATGACCCTTATTAACATGAGTATTTGCTTGTAGGAGTAGAAGAAACACCTTCTTTAACCTTTTTCTTCCTTTTCAGTATAAATATTTGTTGCTACTGGTAAAACAGATGTGCTTTTGGTAATTTTCAACCTGCTCCTGTTCTGTCTGCCCGGATTGGCGCTGTTGCCTTGATGCGCAGAATAGCGTAAGACGGAAAATTACTTGTGGGATTTCTTCTCAGTGTTAAGTTCAGAGTAATAGATCAATTATTAAGCAAAACTGAAATTCTTAATGCTGACTTGTAGGTTTACTAAGGGGTGGTCTTGGATGCAGGATTTCACAGGAATTTTGTTCCTCTGTTCTCCCCAGAAATGTCCTGTCTGTCCCTGTTGCCTGAAGACAACAGAAACCCCATGGTTTGCACAGGATCACTGGACAAGCTTGTGATGTTCATCACATGTTACAACATCTGTTCTGCCATTCATACTGCTCTTTTTTCCTGAATCAATTAAAGAAGCCAGAACAATTAAAGATACTTGGAATTTGAATGCATCGGTTTCTGATAATTGAAGATGCAGCTTAAGATTGGAAAATAGATATAAATAGTAATTAAACCCTTCAATGGTTTCAAATTATTTAGATATTATTCTACATGTATAGATAGGTAAATTTATATGGGAAAATGTTCACAGAGTATAATATAGATAGCTGTGCTATTGTTAATTTGTCTGACTGTTTTGGGTGGTGGTTTTTTCCTCCCCCCATCATTACTGAATGATAATCTTTGTGGCAGTTCTCAGAGATCTGATACGAATCATACTTCAACCCTATTTTCAGCCCCCTCCACCACAGCAAAGAAGAGGTGATATTAGTGGATCTAATGCTATGTTTGCGTGTTGCACGATCACGTGTAAACTCCACCTTGCTTGAAGCCAGTTGCACTGGGAACCTGGGTTCTTCCTCCGTAGGCAGCGCGTTGGATGGGGGAAGCAGGAGTGCTCAGGAGCTGGCGGTGCCCACGTTACTGTCCTGCTGGGTGCAAGCGATCAGCTTCTGCCTGTTTGTTGGGTGACTTCAGTAGGGACGATCTTTTTTGCATCAGAGAGCAGCAAATTGGATAGTTCTGGTGTTTTGTGACTAGGTAGCTAATGGATGCTTCAGTCCAGCTGGCGACCAGAGCTCTCTGCACCAGCTCAGCATACTTCCTGACGCGTCTCCAAAACATGGCGATATCCAAAATTATAAGCTTGGTGGGCTGCTAGGGCAGCTTGTGCGTTGGAGAGGAGTTGCACCATCCTCATGACTGTTCGCTGAAGTTCTCGCTGGCTGTTCACAGTGATGCACGCTCCATTTCATTCGCCATGCAGGCACTGGTTTTTGAAATGTATGTTGGGTCCGTGATCTTCTGACCTACCTTCTCTCCTTGCCACACAGACTTTCCCCGGTATAGACTTTGGTTTGTAAGGCATTGTGGGAGAGTTTTTGACAAGATGCCCTTTTTGCCATGGTTTCCAAGCAAAGCTCTGAAAATGGCAGCAGAAAGGATTTGAGTCTCACATGATTGAGATCCATACGTAAGGACTTTTGGATTGGATCTTTATATTTTCTCTTAGAATACAGTTCCTATAGGCAAGTAAAGTACTTTTAGCACAGGGTGTCTTCAAAATGCCTTTATTTCAACGCCTTTGGCTGTTACATTTGATTCCCTTGACCCTTTTACTATTGCAGAGCGTTTACACTAAAGGCTTACAAAAAGGAGTGGGTTTGTTGGTGCTGCGTGCTGACGGTACACAAGGTATAGCTGCAGCTCCCCGGGAGGCTTTGTCTGGGTCAAGTTTTGTCTTTGTCTAATTTGCTGTGAGAGGTTGTTTGCTTTGCTTTTTCTGAGCCTGTACACATCAAGCTGTATGTTTGATGTCCTTACAGCTGTGGCTTAGAATGGTTACGTGGAGCAAGGTGTCAGGTAAAACCTGTGTTTAAGTACAGAACTACACGTAAGATTTCATAACTGCCTGTACTGAAATTAAGGGTGAAGTTAATGGAGGCTGCGAGGGAGAGAAAAGGTCAAATCAGCGCAGGAAGGATGGGCAGTGAGATTTGTGGAGAGTTTTCCAGGCCTCCTGGAGCCCAGAGGTCCTGGCCACGGTTGCTGCTGTTCCTGTCACCATGGGCAGCGGTGGTGCGGTCACCCGGCTGGCCTCCTCCACCCAGCAGAGGAGTCGGCAGTGCGATGGTGGATGCTCTGTAACTTACATCAGTCTCACATGCAACAGGGTGATATGACAAAATGCACACCTTGGAAGGGATATATTACATTATCACCAAGGTTGTCTGTAGTTTTTACTCTAAAATTGCTTCTAAATACCTTTGAATATTGAAGAAAGGTTTGCTCATTTGTTCTGTTTTTGCTTGGTAATGCCAGCATTTGTTGTTAGCTGTACGTTGCTTAAGGGCAGGAGGAACCTGGTCTGATCCCTTTCTGTTCAGACAAACTATTACATCTCACCCATTTACTCTTGAATTGAAACCAGTTAACTTTCTACCTAATGTGCTCAGAAAGGTATCTGACCTTGGTTTTGGAGCTACTCAAGAGATGAAAGCTCCACTAGTTTTCTTGACAGTTTATTACAGACATTAATTACCATGTATTTATTGTATGTTTAATTATTTGGCATTTTTCATACTTAATGGCTTTTAAAAACAGATTTCTTATTCTCAAAGGTTCTGTCAAGTTATCTCCTCTTGAAGTGTAAACAATCTTTTTTCCATTTGACCAGTGATTTCTGGGTGCAAATATTTACTAAGCTGTAACTCCTAAATCCAGAAATCCCATCTTAATCCATTCGTAATGAACTCACCTGCTTAGGATGGGACAGCTCGGGGATCTGGCAGTGTCCCACATCTCTTCTGAACGCACGAGAGCACCTCAGAAGTCATTATTACCATGTTTCTCCACAAAATACAACAACGTGCGGGGGTCCCAGGTGGCAGTGTTCAGCTAGTACAATATATATGCAATAGTTCCTCAGAAATAACCTTTTAATCTGCTGCATTTTGTTAAAACTAGTAAAAACAAATCCTCTCCGTGGAAAACGCTGTTTCAGCTTAGCTGGTTTTTGAATGTTGGTGTGCTGAAAAAGTATTATATAAGAAGCTTTTTTTCCTAGCATGTCAAGCATTGGATTTCTGTACCTGTCAGCTGGAGACGGTGAGTAAGTAAAGCATCGCTCCTGAACTTGCACCAGGCTGCTATTGAGAGGCTGTCAGATGTCAGTCTCTCTAGCTGAGTTTAGCATTTTTACTCAAATTGGCTAGTTCTTTTCTATGTAAATTATTATATTTTATATTGTTTTAGCCCGCTACCTTTGAAAGCTGATCTTTGAGGACATGTAGTCATCTGCTGGGTACGTGACAGACCTGGATTTGCCTCCAGAATTGTTACCCTGTGACCTTTCTTAAGAAGAAATTGCTTTTATTTCAAAAAGATAAGCAAACATATTTCTCTGCTCTGAATAGCACATTGGAAACTCTTCCTCCATACCTTGTGTACGGAAAGCCAACAAAATGCACCAAAAAAACTGGTTTGGGGTTTTGCTGATTTGTTTGCATATTGTTCCCAGGGCTTTCCTGAGCAGTTGCAATGTGTTGTAAGGAGAAGATTCTTTAAGTACTTTACAGGAGTTTGAATATCTACAAAAATAAGAAATGATTTCCCTTAGTTAAAAGAAATATTTGTTAAGATGCGTAGTTCACTGCAGAAATGTTGGAAGGCTGGAGCAGAGAAATACAACAAGGGAAATGTTTGTATAGATGTTTTACTGCGCTGAGTTTTCACCTAGAGAGTAAGTCTAGAAGGGAGTTAGCAATTCTGGAAGGGAGTCGAGAAGTCAAATATCTGTTTGAATCGGTTTTTGCTTCCATTCATCTGTAACTGAAGTCTAGTTTATGATGTTGAATCTTAGAAATTGAAGTTAAAATACAAATCTAGTTCCTAGAATTGAGTGAGTTGTTTTTATTTCCATTCTTGTCAAAATAAGTGCCAGCAGGCTTTATGGGCTTTTTATTTAAGTGTTCTTATGCCAAAATATTTTACATCCTGTGTTGTTTTTTTTTAAAACAACTGTGCTACTTTGTTAGAGACCCAAGGTTTCACCCACACAATCATGGTGCCGTAGATGTAAAAATCTATGAATAATTGGTTTTTAAAACATGCTTTGGATGGACTTCCAATCCCCTGAAGCAGCAAACTGGCTGTTTACATTGTGTAAATAAAGTTACCTGTCATCTTACAGAATATTGTCCTGTCGGGAGGGTGTCTGTGTTGCTTGTTGTGCTTTGAAATTAAACCGAGTCCCACAGATGGGTCAGAACTGTGACTTCATTCATGTTCCCTGTTAAAAGACCGCCTCGATCCGAGTTCATCTGTGTTCCCCTGACTTTACACTGACAGCAAGGTATGATCGCTTATTTAATCGCAGTACAGAGTAGGGTAACCACAAAGGTGTATCTGTGGGTGTAGTTTCAGGAGTGTTTCAGATCCTTGGGGAGCTGTTGGGATAAGCAGTGCCACCCCCCGTCTTGTGCTTGTGCTCATGTGGCCAACCTGATGGGGAAGCTGGTGCAGATTAAGAATAGCCCAGCAAGTCAAGTAATCATTTTTAACCAGCTATCAGTGAAATACATAGTGATGTATGGGAGTGATGGGGAACTAGAGGAGCATTTCTAAGAAGCACAGCCTAAGACAGTGGAAATGTAGGTGTGGAAGTGGTTTTCTTACTAGTTTTTTTGCTTGTATTCTATTTCTCACTAGCAGTAAATGTATTTCACTTATATTCAGGCAGAGATGAGGTACAGTTTAGCAGGAGGAGGGACATAAGGCACTTCATCTGTGGTCAGATTGTGCTAACGAAGCTGGGATTTGGCTTGACGCTCCAGCTGAGCTCTGAGAGCAGCCAGCTATAGTCTTGCTCTCCCTGCACATTCCTGCCTCCTCTCTGTTTTGCCAGCCCTGTCACCAGGCCAGCAGGGAGGCAGCTCAGGAAGCTAAACTGGCTGCAACACAGCCTTCCAAAAATACATTTCCAGCTGGCCTTGCTCCAGGAAGCAGCTCACCATGGAGATGGGTGGGAGTTTGCGCTCACCTGTGGCTGCGAGAGGGCAGGAGAGCACATTGCGGCGCCTCTCACTTGTGGTACCGTGCAGCCTCCTGCCTCCACGAGCCCGACCTCCTGGAGGGTGCCTGTGTGTTTCTGAGCAGCCCTGCTGTCCTTCTCATCCTGCTGCCCCCGGTGCCTGCCCATTCGCTCTGCCAGGATTCAGCTGTTGCTGCTCTCCGTGCCTCCGCGGCACCCCCGGCGCGCTCCATCTGCGTTAATGGTAATAATAATTAGCTCCATCTGCTAATAATGGTAATAAAGTGCGGGGATCTTCAGCAGTCTCCAGAATGAATCTATTAATGAATCTATTACAAGAGAAAACAGGCATTCGATATAGCCATCAGATGCTGGCAAAATGGATAGGCAAGGACGTGCTAATCCATGATAACTGTAAACCAAATCAGCTCATTTTCCACACGCTCAGCGTTTGAAGGCCTAGTGTGGTGTTTTAGAGTACATCGGCCTTGTTCTTCATATCCAGAAGTTGCAGATGTTTGCAGTGTGTAAGGTTCCCTCATGAAATAACAAAATCATAAAGCCAGCACGTACTTGTACATGGAGGATGCCAGTAGTTCTGCTCATTCAGAGAGGGTTGCAGCTGAGTCTTCATACGTAATTCTGAAACCCAGTCCTGCTACAAACACTGTGCTGAAAATGGGGAGCTACAAGCAGGTGGGAGCTGCTTGCTAAATATGTCTTCATGTTGCAGTGAAGAAAAAGGATGTGAGCACGGCATGACAGCATGTGCTGCACACAGTCAGGCGTCGCAGTTGCTGATAACAAAACCTGCGTCTGCTATCAAGACAAGAATCCATAAAGATCATTTTTCTCCTTCAAAATCATCTCCCACTTAAGACACAAGGTGATGATTTCAGTATAATGTGATGAATATGATTTATATTCTTGACTTAAGGAATTACGGCTTTTCTGTATAATTGAAAGTACCAGTGCTTATAAATGTTGTGTGGCACACAAAGTAGGTGGTTTAACCCTGAAAACCTTCCATGGAAGTGATTCTCTAAAAGACATCTTACACTTGTTAGTGGAAGGAATCTTAAGGAAGGTCTTGATTAAATAAAATGAAATGTGACTTTTATGGTGAGGGAGTCTTCGTTTTATTGTAAAATCCTGCTCTTCAAAACTGGCACCTTTGCTGTACAGACAGACTTTCAAATTACTAACTTGGGACTATAAAATGCCTGAGGAAGAACCTTCAGTAATGTCTTGAGTTCATTCTTAACACAAAGAAGAATAAAATCAGATGTTTTTTCCCATTTCCCACCCTCTCAGATCATCTCACCCCAGAATACTTTTCCACATGATAAAAATATACTTGAAAATACAGATTATTTTTTTTTCCCATGACAGCTTTCTAAAATAATTGTGTAAGTAGTAGCAAAGCAGGAAGTCCATGACTGATGGTACTGGAGGATTTTAAAACATGGCTGGGTCTGCAAGAAACATGTACATTCTTCCATTATAATCCATTATTTGGGAAGTAAAAGAGCAAATTAAAAAGAGCTCAAGTTAACTTTATAATCAAACTAGCAATTCAGTGGAATTATTTTACTGCATTGATTAAAGATACATTTTTAGGACTAACGGTGTAACAAAATTCAGTGCAAGATGCTATAGAAGGGCTGGTGATGCCCTTGTTTCTCTAGTCTCTAAATCAGTCATCACTCATTCTCTGACAGATGTCATTTGCTTGCAGCCTCATGTCCACTCGCTCAACAAGCACCAAGACCTGAGCCCATGCGGGTCAGCCAGGATCCCCTGCGAGCAGCACAGGACAGGAAAAAAGCTGTCAAATCCTCATGACACCTCGGGGGTACCTCTTGATTGCTGGTGACAAACTAATTTTTGGATGACCTTTTATATCCTTTAGTGATCATCCAATATTGTGGCATGGTCATTTCAGTTTTCAGCTTCCATAAATCTTAGGACATGCAGCTGTTCCTTGTCTGTTTCTCCTTTTTAGTTTTTGTAATGCGTTTGAAATATCTGCCAGTAGGCTGCGTTACGGGCTAGCTAACAGGAAAGGGACAGATAGATGTGATGTGATGCTGCTGTCCTCCAGGCTCTGCCACTGGCAGAGGTCTGTGTTGTGATCAGAGAGCGTGCCTCACTGCTGGGAGCACTGCACGGGACCCGTGTTCTTCCTTCTCATTACAAGCTAAGCTTTTAATCCGTGTTCTTCTGTTTGTTCTGGTGCTGAGGCACCGACATGCACGCTCATACGCTCCCATTTCCATTCATGTTACCTATCGTTCTCATACTGCTTTTACAGATCTTCCCAATCTGTAGGAGATATTTGTGAAAAGTGGACAATTCAGTATGGAGTCTGTAGACAGGTACGTTAATTCTTTGATAAAAGAAGATGCTCTGTGATTAAAATTGGGCAGCAGTTGTCTCCAGTGGTAAAATACTCATCCAACAGAATAAAGGTTGGTAGGGCTCTGTATAGAGATCTGGGTTGCTACAGAAATTTCTGTTCAACATTTCAGCAGTGTTCCAGAAGCAAACATTTTCTAAAACCCAAAGAGGAGCTTTTTTTGAAAATCGAAAATATAATACAAGTAAATGGGACTTCTAACTTGTGTTATTGTAACACACTGAGAAAAAGATGTTAAGTTTAATGGAAGTTTGCTATCCAGTGTACTGAGAGATTACAGTCCAGTTTTTGGTAACTTCCACCTCAGATAGGGAAAAAACACTTTTTAGGGCCTATATCAGCTAGGCTAGTTGGGAGTGTGTTACATCATTGACAAAGGAGTACTCAAAAAGATGAAGATGTTGTAAAGGGTGAAGTGTTATTTAATTGCACGTCAATTGACAGTAAGAGATTCAGCAGTGAATGCAAGAAAAGGGTTGCTTGGATGCACAGATATGATTACGTTTGGGTTTTGCTTAAATCTGCTGGGCAGATTGGGATTTGAATCACTTGGTAGGGCTCAGCTCATGGTCAGGTTACGATGGTTCAAGAAACAGCCATGCTAGATGTACATGTGCTCGTTTTCATTGCAAATGCAAAGAGAAAAAAATAACCTACCTGCTTTTTGACAGGTGCAATTCAGTGGTAATGAGATTATGGATCTAAGATCGTGGATCTTGCTTTTCATCAGCTACCGGTGAAGTCTCCGTAGTTCAGCTTTTGTGGAGAATGTAAATAGCTATTGCTAATCTTCCCCTTGTACGCCCCGAGCTGGGGCTGTAGGGGAGGTGGGGTTAAATGGCTGTTAGAATTCCTCCTCAAAGTGGGAAGAAAAAATGTACGAGTTGCGCATGAGGAGGCAAATGAACTGAACTCAGAAATTCAGCAGTCTTTTTTCAAGTGTGGTGAGAGGAATTTTCTGCAGAAAAAGGAGCAGCGATAAATAGATGACAAATGATATTTAAAGGAACCCAGATTTAGTGACACCTGGTAAGGATGGGACTTTCAGTTTTCCAAGAAACAACAACAAGAACGCAGCTACAAAAGCAAGATGTTTGGGTAGCGCCAGGTTACCTTTATCCACGTGCTAGCAATTTTTTGATAAACAGAAACCAATGAATGGATAAGGAAGGACACAAGTCAATACCAAAACATTATTTTTTTGATTTATTTTTTTATAAAACACAGTGGCATGGTCTTAGGTTTGATAATGTGTTACTGTGTCTGCTTTTAATTTTGGTAAGGCAACCCTTGCGGGCTTTTTAATGTTATTTTAATTAATGTATTAGAAGACTATGTGCAAAACATGTCAAAAACATAAAAGCAAAACTTAACCTTTCCTGAAATGTTGGAATGAACACCATTTCAGAGATCAGAATAATGCAAAATATAAATTCAGTGCCACTTAGTTAGCAGATTTGGCACTTTGCTGGCTTTGAAGAATTGGCAAGAGCTGTGGGCCTCAAGTTTTAGAAGGCATTTGTGGTTAAATATTAGAGAGCTGACTCACTATTTCAACAGTTTGAAGCCAGGCATCCTTTTCAAGAATTAAGCTCGATTCTCCCTTCCTAGGGCCCATTACTTGACTTAATTGTTGTACCCTTTTGCTTTATTTTCCCATCTCCTTGCCTTTCTCCTTGATCCTGTATCCAAAAAGTTTTCCTGTAGCAGGGAGGCTTAAAACTTCAGTCCCATTTCTGCTCTAGTGTTGCATAAAAAGGGTACTTTCGCATATGTTGTTTCTCAGAGGGCATTTTTCAAGATATGTGGAGTTTCCAAGACTAAAACAATTCAGTGCAGCTTGCTTGTTTAACCTAATGCAGTGGTTTGGAGTTTGATGTTTTGGTTGTTTCTTTTAAAGGGCTGTAGTTATTTTGGCAGACATTCACAGAAAACAGCATGGTGTTGTGGATCTGGAGAAATTGTTTTATTAAGAAAGTTAAAAAAATATATTTGCATGTGTGTAAGTTGTTTTAAAAATGATACCGAGTAAAATGTAAGTCTTGTTTCTCTGGAAGTTTAGAATGAGGGGATAATTTTTTGGAGAAAATTTAAGTAAGATAACAAGGAACATTGTCTCAGAAGGATTAATGGGGATGGTGGCGTAAATGGCTCATGTATTTGTTTTCAAGATACCTTTTCAGTCAAGACCTAGTTTTTTTTTTTTTTTTTTTTTTTTTTTTTTTAATATGCTAACCTGAAGATTTGAAACTCCATGTAATGTCATTTTTATCTGTGTACCTATGGAATAGAATAGTTGTATCAACGTAGTGCCTAGATGAAATGCGTGATTGTCTTTTATATCGCCAAAAGATGGGGTGGAAGCTTCCTACAAGGGAACGTGGCTCTCAAAGCTCTGTGCTAGAAGTAAGTGGAGAGAGGTGTAGGATCAGTGTCCTGGAAGTGACACTTAAATGTCCCGTCGTTAGCAGGACACCGCTACCTGCTGCAGGTCTCTCTGCTCTTCTGACCCAACCCTTCGGGTTGCTCGTCCATCTTCATTTTGACATAGTGATGGTGGTGAACATAAGGGCTCTTCTGTTGGAAAGAGCATGTATTTTCAAGGGATTACTGAGAAACGGTGTTCCAAGAAATGTTTAATTGACCTACCTGAATTGGAGCATTTTGCTAAAATGATCGCCTTTCAGAAGAACCGTAGAGTTCATTTTGTTTTAATACTAAAATGCAGTTTTCAAATTTTACATAACAGCTCTTCAAGATAGTTGGCAGGTCATTGTCAAGGCAGACTGTTTGGGAACATTTTTTTAAAAAAATCTTCTATTTTTTTTTCTTTTTTTATTTTAAATGGTTTGGGGTCATTGTTTTATGATAATTAGTTTGAATCCAGATACCCTGAAAAACTCCCCCAGACCTATGCAGCAAAACAGAAGCATCACTTGAGTTGTGAAGGTCTGAAACCCACCTGTGCACATCTGGGGTTGGAAAGGAAGGAGTGGGGAGAGGAAGGGAAGAGAAGAGAGGAGAAGAGGAAGGGGAAGAGGACGAGAAGGAGAATCTCTTCTGACGGAGCTGCCCGGAGAGGGATGCTGCTGCCAGGGCAGCTCCTGATGTGCACGGAGAGGAGGAGTTGGCTGTGCTGGTGCATCAGCCCTCCTAATCATACCTTCAGAGAGGACTCGGAGGGCGACACGCAGAAGCTACTGGGGGCTGGTGTGCTGAAGCTTGCATGCAGTTGTAATAATGTTGTTTTCACAGGAGCCAGGAGGCTGGCAGTTTAGCTTGGGTTTTGCCAAGTTTTTTTTTTTTTTTTTTTTTTTTTTAATCTTGGAAAGGGCTAGTGAGAGAAAAGGAGCATACATTTAATACTGGATTTGAATCATAAGCCTGACAACATGCTGATTTAATAAAAACGTTGGGGTAAAGCTCCACCTGGTAGCATAAATGAAGCTATAAACTAGATTCGGCAACTTCACCTCTGCCGTTTGTTGTCTGTTTTCCATAATTGCAGCCAGTGGCACCAAACTATTTCTCAGCATGTTTAGTTTCTTCTTGGATCTCCTTCATTGTAGTTTTTAGCTCTGTGATGGTCTGTTAGCACTGGTGTTTTTTTCTTCCTGCCAGTACTTCTGTTAGTGAGCACTGCTGCCTTCTCAGCCTTATGACACTGACGTAGCTTCAGTCTTACTTTTCTTAACCATCATTGCCAAATGGAAGAAGGGCGAGGATTATGTCTGACCTTAACACCATCTCTCCAAAATACATTCACAGCGTGGGGCCGAGTCGTCGTTACATCAGGCTGCGCGAGGCCAGGACATCTGAAAGAGGAGTTGATTCAAAGGATGGCAGCGTGTGTGGGGAGGCGAGGAGTCAAGGCTTCTTCCAGTTCTGCTGAGCACACGAATCCCTTTAAGGCACTCTGTTTCCATGGGAGAATATTCCAGCTCTGGCACCTCTTACATCTGTTCTGTCTTCAGACATTAAAGGGAATTAGCCAGTCTTTGCTGATGCACAGAAATCTTCTATTTTTTCTCCAAATAATTACAAAGTGAATAGGACCATTCTGCGACCGTTGGGGGAACAAGTCCCTCGGAGCTGACCACAGTCAGTAATTACTAGTTCAGGGCGAACGCTTTATTTTGATGCTGCATCTCTTATGTGCATGTGAGGTCTGGTACGTGGGAGTCCTGTGTTCCAGAAACCTAAGTTTTGTTTTCCAATTGAAAGAACTTGGCTTCGTGGTAGTGAATATAGGCTAGCCAAAATAAATAGAAGGTCATAGCATGGGCTATTTTAAGTCTTAAGTAGGATACCAGGATTCTGAAATCATATAGAATTTGCCACCGTGGATTACATCACAACTCCGAAGACGCAGGGCTTGCCACATCAGATAAATCAGTTACCCATTTAATCTGTTGTACTGCCCAGTTAGGAGATGGGCAGGCTTCAGCTATCAGCAAAACTGCAGAGGACTGATGGCAGGATCACTTCAGCCACCTTCGCCGATATTCTGAGAGGGGTAAAATGGTGATAAAACAATTGTTATCTTACTCAGCAGCAGTTTTCCTACATGGTAAGTTGGTCTCTTAGTCTGCCTGCTCTCTCCAGCGCCTTCCACTTTGATGAAAAGTTTGTTTTGTGCAGAAAAATTACAACAGCTTTGCTGCAGTGATGTCTGTGTTTAGCGAGCACAGGATGTCCCGAGCTACTGAGAGATTGTCTGTGTATACCCTGAAGAGCCTGGGTTTGTACTTTCAGTTTGTGCTTAATCTCCGGGGTGACGGTGTCCTGGTGGAATTGGTCGATGCTCTGAGATAACCGTCAGCATCAACATTGCTCAAAAACTCTGAGCTGGGAAAATTGCATATCATAATGTGTCCGTAGGGACTTGGCTGTGTTTTCCTCAGGTATTTGCAGTAGTGAGAGTTGAAAAGAAGAGAAAGATGCTCTGGAATGAGCTTCAGGGAGGGGCAGGTTGCGTGCTGTATGGCTCATCCCAGGGCAAACAGAAAAACAGAAAACAGAAGTTTGGTGGTGTTGCTGGCTTTCAAAGGAGCCAAGCATGTAAGCTTCAGGTTCTGCCAGAAAACATTTGAGCAAATAAAGGTAGTGCTACTTCTGCCATTAGTTGGGGGTGAGTATTTTAAATAGGATTGAATCCACAGCTTGTGCAGTATCTTTTAAAGCATGTTTTTCCTCTTTGACATAACCCAGTCCTCAGTATTCTTCAAGAAGGAACTAGGGAAAGAGGCTGCTTCAAATTTCATTCTGTGCTCACTGCTTGTATTTTCGCATGGCAAAAATTCACTGTTCACAGGCTAAATGCCAGATGTAATTAAATACTAAGCAATATTTGACATGGTATGCAAGGGTGGAAACTGCGAAGCACAAAGGATGTCAAATCTGAAATTAAATGAATTCATATTTAGTATCACTCTGTAAAAAGCTTTGAAAGGAAAAATAGGACAGGAAACATGAGGGACGGGGGAAAAGATGGAAAGGGAGTAGCAGAGAGTGGTCCGTGTCCTTAAATGTTTGACAGTGATTTTGTTTCCATATACTCGAAGTCATGGAAAAGATTAAAAATCTTCCAACTTTTTTCAAGAGAAATTGGAGTTAAGGCGGTGTGGTTCCTGCATGAAGCCAGTTGTGGAACTGTACCAAAATGGGGTTGCTTGTTTGGAACGTCACTGCTGTCCCCAGGTACTGGGGAAGAGGTCAGCCTCAGGTGGAGGCATTGGTTTAACAGCCTTCAGGCCAGCAACCTAAAGTAGAGGATGAATCTGGTGTTGTATTTAAAAACAAGCATAAAAATATTTTCTCCATACTCCCTAGGTTTTTATTTGCACTTTCCTATTTGCAGTACAGAATTTCCTTTTTTTTTTTTTTTTTTTTTTTTTTTCTCCCAGTTGAGGTAGGTACATTTAAAAATAAAAATTAGAAAGTCTAGAAGAGGCAAATTCTAGAAGCGTGATGGGTCTGTTCTGCACAGTGTGGTTTTAAGTGTTTGGTGTCTTAATAGCTTGAGAAGAACAATGTTCCATTATTTTTAAGGAGTTGTATAAGAGGTGACAATATTAATATGCTTGGTGGGAGGGAGAAGGGGGCGCTTTCCTTAATCCTGAGCAATTTGTGCATATTTTTGCATAGATACAACTAATTTGTTGCCATCAGTTCTTACAATTCCCGAACTCGAAGGCAGCAGCAGTAAGAGCCCTTCTGGGCTTGGGCCAGCTCTCTGCGGGAAGAAAATTCTACCTTTAAGCTGCAAATTCAGCAGGCTTCATTTCTGTCTTAGTGGAGACTTGATGGGGTTTCGGAATGAAAGCCATTTAGTTGCATCCCACTTGCTGCTTTAGTTCCAGGCTGCTTCCTTCTACCTGGGGGAAAGCAAAGAGGGGCGCCGTCAGGTGGAAGGAGGACCTTCGGCTCTTCGCTGCCACTTGTTCTGCTTTACACGGGTTATTTTCTCAGCAAGGTCACGGTTTCTGTGAAGGGCACCCTTTTGGGAGGTCTTCAGGTGAACTTCTGCATTTCTCTCGTGTGGTCTGGTGCCAGTCGTTCTCGCAACGAGAGCGCTTTGTGATGAAAAACGCCTGGCATAGATCACCCTAGGACAGAAAGTCACATTTAAGTTTAAAAAAATTCCTTTCTTCTACATGGCAAATACAAGTCAAAGCATAGGAGAATTTGAATTAGAAATAGCTTGTTGGGTCTGTTCTTTCAGGATTCTTAACAACTTCAGGAGCAAACACTAGCCACTCTTCTAAACTTTCTCCCATAAACACTGGTTTCAGCAGAATCCTAAGTTACCGTGTTCTTTTCTGAAGATGTGCCTGATAATCGTAGATAACTTCAACTTTTAAAAACCAAAAAGAACCTCAGGTGGCAGGAGGTTCGTCTCCTGTTTTGTCATTATTATGGTTAGTTGGCAGGTAACTTTAAATAGAGAAAAACTTGTGAACAAAATGCTGCAGCTAAAAGAAAAAAAAAAGAAAAAACCCACCTGAATTTGAAAATATCAGAGATTTTTTATAATAAATGTTTGTCATTCTAACTGTCCCCCCCAGAATAACTTGAATTTATTTCACAGAAGTCAGCTATGAAATTGAAACCTTCCTTGGCTTGGTGCAGAAGACAGCCCTTATGTTCCGTGTTCCCTCTGCTCTCCTCCCCCTCTTGAGCTTTTGCCTTTCAAAAACTGAAGGGTTTATCCTGAGGCTGTCCAGTACAACTAATATCCTACATTTTTTTTTCTTTTTGTTTACTTGATTGATCCGAGCATTAATTACAGAGTTAAGAAAGAAGCAGGTGTTGAAAACCATTCTTATAAATTGTATTTTTAAGAGTATGGTAATGAAACTCCAAATGGAATATTGTCTTTCTGTTTGCTCTTGACAGCAAACAGCTGTGAGAAGCCTGGAGTTCTGCGGCTCTGAAACGTTCAAGTGTCATGATGCTGGTGCAGCTGGAAAAAATCTTAAATAGACTTAATTTTTGAGCTGTCTGAATTGCCATGATTTTAGCGGTGGTGTTGGCTAGCTTCTTTTAAGTTTAGTTAAACCATGGCTAACACTTGACAATGGTTGTGGGACACATTTGGGGAAATGTTTCAGGAATCAGCAGAGTTTGAACTATGAGGGTTTCATCCCTGCATTGTCATGGAAGACAAAACAAATGTGAAATGCCAGGCATGCCCGCATCATCAATTCATGAGCTACTTCATGTTTTAAAAATAATTAAGGAATTGAAAAATATTATTCTACTTAGTATGCTAAATAGAATTCTTGACAGAGATCAGTGAAAAAGGTGAAATACCCCTGATGGTGATCCATCCGTCCCTGAATGAGTTTGCAATTTTAATGTGCCTCCGAAACTTGCAGTACTTTTGTTGGTTTGCTTTTGTCATAACACACAACATTTGCACTGAAATTGAAGTTAAATGTAGAGGGTTTGATAATCTGTATTTTATTTTTACTCTACCTTTTTAAGCAAGCATTTTAAATTGGAGTAAGAAATAAAAGCACAGGGGTGTTCTGTGTTGTAGTTGCTGGGAGTAAAACTAAATTAAAAGTTTTAATTGTATAGACCAAACAAGAAACAGTCTTTGAAAACAATGGATGCTGACACTTTAAGATTTAAAAAGTAGACACAGGCTTCCAATTTGGGTGACGGAGAGCTCGATGGGGCTGAGAGCAAGACGCAGAGGATCTGGCATCGTGGCAGCTCGGGACTTGGGAAGGCTGCTTTGTCCTTGGAAGAGAACATGCTCAAGAGATGGGTTTCCAGACTTTGCTTCTCCCTGCCTCTTCTCAAGTGTGCTGTGCTTCAGGGTTTTTACTTGCCTGACTTTCAAAAGAGGTGTGCTAGGAATAACTGGAAGCAGAAAATAGCCCCCCAGAGGTAACAGCGTTCGCTTCTGCAGCCGGAGTGTGCAGAACTTGGCTCGTGCCAGTGCAACGCCGAGCTGATTTTAGCTGGACTACCAGTCAGCCCGAGCACCAGGAGGGAGGTTGCAGCTCATCCACGGGGCTTTCAGGTCACAAGGGGAATGCATACATTGCTCAGACCATTCCCAGCCTAGGGCCGACGGCAGAAATGCCAATGTTGTTTGCATTTTCAGGGTTTTGACTGTGGAATTTAAATTTTACTCTTTATTTTATTATTTTTTAAAGTGTTGACAGTGTTTACAGAGGAGCCTCTCTCTGCTCTGACTTCTGAGAGGCAATCACTCTGCAGTAGTGCTGCTGGTGCCTGCTGAGGGGCTGTAGTATCCCTACCCCATCTCACCCCCAAAATAAGGCATTTTATAGCTAAATGTCTAAGGCTCTGCTTAGTCTATGAAGAAGAAGACACGCTTCACCTTACCAATCCAACTAATAAGTCTAACCGGATTTATGGCAGTTCCTTATTTTCACTCCTGTTCATGAGGTGTAAATAAGTGCAGGTCTTGCTTTGTCTTTCCTGGCATTTTTGCCTCGCAGTACACTCATGGGCGTGTTGGGAAGAAGCCCCAAATCCTCTCCTGCCCCTTCTCTGTCCTTGCATGACTGCACCCTATGGCCACTGCTGCTTCGTGAAGGGGAAATTACAGCTCCCAAGTTTTGACATTGTAGACATAACTGAGAAGATTAACTTTTACGGTTGTGACTGAAAATGCCTACTTCTCCTCATGTATGCAAGTTTGTGTAAATATTTTGCAATCTGGGAAGATTTAAGAAAATCCCAAATAGCGTAAGTAACTCTGAAGTAAAACCCAGCTTGTAATTGAAAGCAACTTGTTGCAGAATGCTGTTATTGCTTTACATTTAAAAGAAGGTAGGTGCTGTAAATCTGTGGGCTTTCATTTATCCATTAAGAGCTGCATTTGGACCATTTCAGAATTCCTGTGTAACCAAAGCAGGGTAGGCTACCTTACGTAGTCAAACCATGGGAAGGCTTTAAAACTCTGCTACTAAAACATCCGGGTAAATATCACTGCAGACACCTGCATTAGTGTAATTTGCATGTGAATTTGCATGTGATTTTTTTCTTTGTTTACTATATTATTCTTGTGACTCCCTGTAAGATTTGACAGATAAACACAGTCCACCAGAGATGGTGGGTAAATTTTTTTTTGTTTTCTCCGTTTTCTCTCCCTTCGTGAAAGTTTTAGCAGGTAATTTGTTAAACTAAGTAAAGCGTAGTATTAGTGAAAGGGCTGGGTTTTCTGAACACTGGCAGAGGTCATCCTGTTGTCATCCTGTCCCCAGCTGGCTCAGGTGCTTGCTGGTCTCTCTGCTGAGCTGGTTTGATGTGCTAAGTCAAGAAAAATCTGACCTCACCGAAAAATCTGTGTGTACTCAAACAGATTGGGTAGGGCCATCACAGAAACAGAGCCTGCGTGTATTGCAAAGGGATTGATCTTGAATACGATTGCATACAGTTTTGTCTAAGATCAAGAAGGCTTGTGGCTAAAGGGCAAATAAGTTATATTAAGGGTACGTGACTGGCTGCAAGTTCCTGATCCTAAATACCATTTGGGCACAGGAGAGAGAGCCCATGTATTGTATATGCAAATAGCCACGTCCACAGAGCACTTCAGAAAGGTTGTCCTTCTGTGCCTTTGTGAAATCTATGCCTTAGTTGCACTTTAAATACAAGTAGTAAACTATTTATTTTTTAATGTTGCATGACCAGTGTACTGAAAAATTTATGCTCAGTCTTTGTCATCCTTTTCTGCCAGCTGGGAATAGCTTTTTTGTGTCAGACTGAAGTAATCAGTCTCGTATCCTGCTTCTTACAGTAGTCAGTAGGAAATATATAGGGAAGGGAATAACAATAACCAGTGTTTTATGATCATTCCTTAATGCCCTTCCAAGAATCAGAAACTTTTTGAGCCCAATGGGACAACCTTGAGTTTAAAAGCTCATTACAGAGATATTTATTTTTCTTCCTTGCATCTGTCCAGTTACTTTCTGAACCTATACATTTTGGGAACTCATTCCCATAAGTTATTGTAGATGGCAAAGTTTAACTACATGTGGGATGCAAAATGTATTTTTGTGTGGTTTTTGAACCTGCTCCTTAACGTGATCTGCTGGTCCCTGATGTTTGCGTCTGGAATAGTTGTGCTTTTGTTATCTTCTCCACATCGTCCTGTACTCATTTTCTGCCACTTGTGTTGTCCTTTTTTCCAGGCTGGGCAGTTGTAGTTGCCAGTCCTGGTGTAGAAAGTCCCATGTCTTTGATTATCCATGCCACTTTCTGTATATTTTCTGGCTTTACTACATCCTTTTTCTTAAAAAAGAAAAAAAAAGGGGGGGGGAAGGGGGTGTGGGTCACAATTGCATACCTGGCTGAATATGTAGGTGCTCTGTGGGTTCATACCATGCAGTTGTATTTTTGTTTTTGCTCTTTAGTTCTTTCTGACCAATTCTGTTTCATTTGCTTTACTGTGGTCGCTATCAAGCTAGTTTATTGAGCTGTCGAGTGTTTTCGTGACTCCGTGACATCTCCTGTTAGAGGTAAAGCTCCTTTGCTAGGTGTGTCATTTTGCATTTTCCAGTATTGTATTTCTTCTGTCCTGCTGCACAGCCCCTCTATAATAAGAGTGTTCTGCAAGTGTTACTGTGATGCCAGGACCAGGGGCGAGCTTGGGACTACATTACATTCGATGCTGTGCAAAAAAGAAAAGCGCTTTAGGTTCCGAAAATGCTTTTCATTGAACTGTTGGGCAGAGGACAGCAGATGGATGCAGAATTGTGGCAGTCCTCTTGATGGGCAAAGTTGTAATGGTTTGCACAGACACCCTGAAAGGCTGGTAAGAAAGTGGTTAATAACATGGTTTTGTGAGAATTTAGCTCTTCTCACCAGTTCAAGAAGCAGTGTCAAAGAAAACACGAAGAGCTTGTTTGGCTGTTTTCCAAACAGAGGATGGAGGCTGCCGACTGCTAGCCTGGTGGCAGCAGGAGTGAAGCTTTCAGTGGTAAATGTGGGAGGGCAGCAGCTAGTATGAGAGTAATCCAGGCAACAAAAATAAATTAAAAGCGAAAGCAAACAATTTATGGTTAATGCCATGGAGCAAGATCCACGAGGGACGCAAAGAAAGGGTGATGTGTTATAGGTGGCATTTGTATGTGGTCAGTAGGATGAGCAAGAGGGACTTGAGCAGAGTAAGTTGTGTCTTCCTCTGTTTGCCTGCTGTGGTTTGTTTCGGTATGTGCTGAGGATAACAGGAGATATCATTGCCAGATAGGCAATGGAAATGCTCGGGGAGCTCGAAGAGATGAGGCTGGGTCTAAGGTTCCCCGTAAGAGGCAGCCTAACCGTGGAGACATCACTTGATGTAATATGCCAAAATAAAAATGCCATATGTATTTCTGTTAGTTTCCTAATTGGCATCTTGAAAACAAGAACAACAACAACAAAAAATGTATGTACTTTTCTAGTTCTAGGTCAAATGATTAGTTCTGTGACAAGACAGCATGACACTTTGAAGTATGACAGAACCCCTGATGCCGCAACAGAGGCTGGGAATATTAATGGCCAAATCTAGGTGAGTGATTTTGATTTTAATTTTGTCGTTTCCCTGGTTGTTTTGTTTCTTCCTCATTGCCTTAGTTCCCATCTCAGCTTTGAAGCAGCACGATGGTTCTTGGTATTCTGAACTATTAATATTAGAAGATATTGGAGATGAAATAACAAGTGTTAATGACTGATTTTGATTATGTCCCTTTTCTTTGTCTTTCTTGAGACATGGTAGCTGTATTTCACACTTCTTCATATACTACATCTTTTTTATTTGCAACTCCATATACTTCTCCCAAACTACTTTGCAGTTAGTTTTTGTATTGCCCATTCAGCTTACTATTGATTTATCTTTATGGTGAATGCAAAGGATGTCACGTTACTGTCACAGTGTGCTGCTATTTAGTTCTCTTTCCGCTTTGTCAAAAGGTTTAAAGAAATCTAAGACTGGGCTTTACTAAGTGTGAGCATCTGTGCTTGAAGGCTAGTAGGTGCTTCTGTTTTGCAATTTAGTGCTGCAGGGACCGGAGCTTGAAAACCTTTGCTGAAAATCAATATTGCATTCATTGTTAATCTGCATTGCAGCTGTTTTCACACATTGCTCTTTTTAGCAGTGTAATCTCAGAATAAATGGGGTATCATCAGCAGGGTAGTAAGACCAACATCTGAACATCTATGTAGTGAGGCATAGTGGGGTAGGAAAACTAGTTTGGAAGATGCTCTGTATCCTACTTTCCTAATAGAACAGGCAGAATTCTTCAGAAAAAAAAAAAAAAAAAAAGAAAAGAGTAGTTAGTCTAATTACAAGATACGTTTATGGAGACTGTTGAAAGCAGTCTGTAATTGAGAGGTTGATTGGACTGATTAAGAAAATTGAAGGCTTCTCTTCACTGGGCAAGAACAACCAACCAGTTGTGTGTAGCATAGCTTCTTTCTGTTGTAGTAGAAGCAGACAACAACCTAGTTCCCTGTTGGGTTGGGAAAAAAACTCTGACAAATTAATGCATCTTTTTGCACTATGGCTAGGAATGACATCAGAGAATCCATTGATTTTTGACAACGTTGGGCTGTCTGCCTCTTTGTTACTGGATTAAGCTAAGCCATGTGGTTAGCCTTTCTGTTAAGTTCTTCATTTCACCTCTGCAGGGCTTTGGTGGCCACTGACAGATGTATGCAGTCTCCAGGGTAGCAGTATCGCTTTTGTGTGGCCTGTCTGGTCAAGAATAGTTAGCTGAACTTCACTGTATGCCTTGCACCTTATTTTTCAGCAGGCTAAAGTGCTAATTGTTGCACACTAATACAAATGCCTGGCTAGAAAGTGAGTCCCAGTTTTCCTAAGGTGAAATCTGATTTTTCCTGTTCTGCCAGAAGAAGTTCTGCCTTGCTTCTTCTTGACTCCAAATGTCACACCTGCTGTTGCTTACTAGCTCTCTTCCAAGATTTCGATCCTCTTTTCATTTGTGTAGTGGAAATTTTAGTTCTTATCCAAAATACAGCTCACGTAAATGGGTAAGTTTCCTTTATCTGACCTGCTTAAGAGTTTAAGATTGATCTGTAGTGGGGTGGTAGAGGGAGAAGAAAGTTGTGAGGCTTGGTTCTGTAAACATTTTATCTTACTGCTCTATGAAAGCTTTACCATACAAACATTTTTTTTTCAGTTTAAATACTAAGAATATAAAATATTTTTTTTCTTAATTTAGCCATGGAGTTAGTTGAGTATTTTGTTGTTTTATATTAAGTAGACTGTATAACACAATTTAATCCAAAGGTAACATAATAGGAATTTAAAAAGTTAGTTTTAAAATATGTGTGTTGAACATGCAGCTTTATTTCCCTTGCCTTTTATTAGTTGTATGTACTTTGCTACATGGGAAGTGTTTTAAACTGGAAGCACAGAAGCCGAGCAGAGGGCTGCCTCCAGGCCCCCAGTGCCTCCACCCTCTATTGAACGTGCTGGAGCTGCCCAAAGCAGGGCAGCTTTTCAGGATTGTCCTGCGGGCTCTTTGTGTTGCCTCTGCCTGGTAACCTGCAACCTTCGGCTGGGACGGGAGTCAGCCAGGGCTGTGCTCAGCAGCAAGCTGGAGAGTGCTCATTTAGGTGGAACTGGGATCCAGGTAGTGCCTTACAAAGACCTTGGTTTAGGAGAGAGAAGAATTGCAACCAATGCATTTGTTCTTTTCCTTTCTTTTTTATTTCCCTCAAATGCTACTACGGGAACTAAGGTGACAGGTTCAATCAAGTTCAAGGGGTCTGCTTGGTAGTAACATCGAGTTGAATTGTTGGTAGGACTTTCAGGGCTTAGCGCGGTCACTTCTCAATGCCAAATCTAACATAGCTCTTAAATACTATTTTTATTATTTCTGACTGCAAAATTCATCATGAAAAATTGTAATTCAGGCAGAAATTTGTATTGTGTTGTTCTGTTGATGATGCTCTATTTTTACTTCAACTAAATGATCACCGTGTTTGGTTGTGGTTTCTTTTTTCCCTTTTGATTTAGAGATCACATGGTCTTCTAAAGAAGTCATGGGTAGCTGTTGTAGCTGTCCAGATAAAGAAACTGTCCCAGATAACCATCGAAACAAGTTTAAGGTAAGCACCTGGTGTGGTATACTGTGAATTATTTTGTTGCTTTCTTGCGGGGTAGGTCTGTGATGGAAAATACTTAAACGAAAATAGGGAGAGAATTACCTAACGGTTAAACCATTACAGACCTGCAGGTGTCTGGCTGCAGGTTTCTCTTTTTTTTTTTTTTTTTTTCCCTTTGAGACTCCTTTCTCACTAGCAGTGACAGGAATTCTTTAGACGGGCTGGGTTTTGTCATGACAGTTCCGATCTTCTGGTGGGAGAAGCAGCCCCATGTTTTTGGTCTTTCCCAGTTTCAGCTGGGGGCCCCATTAAATGCCGTGACCTCTGGGAGGTTTGGGACCATGTGAGAGGGGTTACAGGCGTAATGGAAGAGCTGTTGGAGAGCTGTGGCTATGAACCTGGAGGTGGGGTCAGCAATGGAAGACTTTAGGACCACTGATTTTAGTTGAAGATCACTGTTGATTATATAATTTGGAGAACTTTTTTCCTTTACTTGAATAAACTTCATTTATATACGTACTTCTGTCCCTTATAGCCCTGGAATTTATAAGCTTGTGAACACTTGTTCATGTGCTTAACGTGAAGCTGCTGAAGTCAGTGCCTTTGAGTAAACATACCTTTGCGTAGTCACACAACTCAGCTTTGCTTCTGTGCTCCAAACTGTCTCTGTGAGCTGGCAAAGGAATGTAACGCTTCCATAGTGAAAAATGATTCATGCACTGCCTTAGGGCAACACTGAAATGAGCTCTAAAACCATGGGAAATTCTGGAAATATTTAGTATTATCAGTACAAAAAGCTGAAGGATAAAATATTTTTGTGTTCTTGCTTTTCATGCATTTGACTTAACTTTTATGTAACTAGTTCCTACTTTTCTCCTTGTAGCATCTCTCTATTGTTTGTGTGGGTCTCTGATTGAGCAGCAGGGGGGAGGAGATGAAAGAATGTAGTTTGCAAAATGAAGACATTTGGCATAGGCTTCAGTGGCAGATGAAACTATTCTTAATTCTTTTTAAATGACTGGTTTTCAAGTTGAAAATGTCTCTTTAAGGAGTAAAATTAATTGATACCATAGGGAAGCTCTTTTTGTAGCCTTTTTATTGAGTAAGAAAGAATCCCCCTAAAAGCAGTGTTGTGAGATAAAATGCATCTGGGGGAACATACATGTCAGGATTCCTTAAGGGATGCAGAAGACCTCCAACTGGTGTAAAAGCAGAAGGAATAAGCTTTATATGCATCATGTTTTCACACAAGATAACCATAGGGTATTTGAATTATTTGTTGACATTAAAAAGGCAGGAAAAAAAAAACAGTCTGGCGATTCAGCAAAGTACAAGGCCCTACAGGTATGTGAAAGTAGTTTTATCTTAGAGACCCTTCTCCTTTTTCATTCCTTTTCCCAAAAGTGGGGTTATTTGACAAAGCAAATAATTTTTTTGAAACAGTGCTCTGAAAGATTTCATTATCTGAGGTATGCCTTATCTATGTGGAAGTACTAGAATATGTACGTACAGTCAGTTTAAAAAAAAATCATTAAACTCACAAATCTCTTTTATTTTAAATATCACCACGGATTTTGCAATGATGTTATTTAGTCTCACTCATTGCTTTTAAATATGTATTATTTTAATTCTGGGTTGGAGGAGCCAAAGAACTGGTTTGGTGAGGTTTTTTAAACTTTTACCTCAAGGATCAGAACTCATATGATGGAGCAGATGGGAGTGCATTAGTGAAACATTAAGATCACAGTAGTAGTACTGGTGCTCAAAAGAATACTTACCTGATGCTGTTGAACTTCCTTTTTGTAGGTTATTAACGTGGATGATGATGGTAATGAGCTGGGTTCTGGCATAATGGAACTTACAGATACGGAACTAATTTTGTACACCCGTAAAAGGGACTCTGTAAAATGGCACTACCTCTGTCTCCGTCGCTATGGCTATGACTCAAATCTTTTCTCTTTTGAAAGTGGTCGAAGGTGTCAAACTGGACAAGGTATGTAGGATTTTTGTATACAAAGAGGTTACAAAAGTAATTTGATGTTGGGAGATTTATTTATTAATCTATTTAATGTGTACTTGCTTGACCTTTGACAAGGGCTATGAAGGATGTAGTTTTATATGTGAACGCAGTTTCTGGAGTAAAGTAAGTTGGATGGTTTTACGGCAAAATGAGGATTTGAGTTGCTTATTTATTTTGGTCTGGAGTGTTTCATGGCTGTATGTGCTGATAGTTCTGGTCAACTCAGAAGGTGGTTTTGACAGGGAAATTCTTCCGTCACAGAGGTTGACTTGACTTTCAAGGAAGGCTGGTGAAACCTGGAACCATGGGGGAATCTTTTCAGAATTCAGAGTTTTCGCTATTTTTACATTCTTAAGAGACTAGAGCTCTGGAATGAACTGGATATCCCTACCTCCTTATGGTTTTCACTAACACACTTGTTTAATCCTCTTCCTGAAACAAATACAGCTGATTTATTTCAAGGACATCATTCTAAAATTTTTACAAATTTTTGTATTCCGAGTGCAGACTCCAGCTATGCTTGGTTACTTTCTGTGTGGCTTTAATCAGAAAGACAGCTACCTTTCCAGCTGCCAGATCATCCCTTGCCTTGGCTAAGATAAGCCTTTCGATCTCTAATCACCGCCGCAGTCCCCAGTGGCGGAATAACTGTATTGGTTGAGCTCTGCGCCTCATTTTGCATCTTCCTATCATGATGCAGCTCTGTGTACTTCAAATTCTTACATATTGATATGTTGTGAAATTCAGTTGCATTTTTATTTTCTTACAGATTTTTAGCATTTACTAGTGTTTTTATAAATAACAATACTTGCAATTACAACATATTTTTTAACTTCACTGTAAAAAATCAGGAACATGAAAGACCTTGGTAATAAACAAATTTGGTCAATCTTCATTGTCCAAGTCAGAGGTAAGGGCAGATAGTTATTTCACAAGAAGAATTAAGAAAGCATTCTTGATTCAGCTCCTAATAAGAAATAAAGATAAAATGTTACAGTATACTGCATATTAAGCTAAACTTTCATACTTCTAAGGAGAAAATCATGATCTTTTGTTTTGAAAAAAACACACTTTGATTTTTGCAGGTTTAATTTACTGTTTCTTTTAAATGTGTAAAATAAATACAAATAAAATTCAATTGAAAACACAATTTTGAAGGTTCTTTTCCACAGC
Source organism: Oxyura jamaicensis (assembly GCF_011077185.1). Classification (NCBI taxonomy): domain Eukaryota; kingdom Metazoa; phylum Chordata; class Aves; order Anseriformes; family Anatidae; genus Oxyura; species Oxyura jamaicensis. The sequence goes on from NC_048893.1 coordinate 37,316,171, forward strand.
CAAGATTTTCCACTGACTCTAATTGGCTTCTCTGCCCCCCTCCTATTTTTTTTTTTTTTTAATAGAGAAGATTAAGCAGACTGTGTGAGCAGCAACCCTTTCTCCCCTCTTTTGTTTCTTGCCTTCTTTATGTAATATTAAATACTGTGAATATTGAGAAAAAAGAAATCTGGCAAAAAATGTTCTCTCTGCTGCCATTTTGCAATGGAGCATTGTTCCTGAGACTTACACTAGTATTTGTGGGCGTAGTTGCAAAACTTCATCTTCAGCTGGTGAGACAACCAAGAAGTTTTTCATTTGAGAATATCCTGAATATTGCCCTACAACTGATTGAATTATTCAATATTCTTGTTTATTGTTTTCCACTTAAACTCAAATATTATGTATTGATACATTGTCAGAATGCACTGGTGGTAAAACACTGAGTTTGTGCGACGTATTGAAATCCTTAAAGATATGTTTTGGGAGCACAACTAACAGATAATTCATGATAGAGAAATTAGAGGAATTACTGGAATTACTCTGTTTCCATGCTATATACTCCACAGATCATATTGTATTTATTTCAAATGTATTTAATAAAAAAATGAAGGTTCCACAAAGTTACTTTTGCTTGTACTTTTAATGCCAATTCAGTTTGCCTCATATTCTCATATTTTAAAGAATTAGCAATTTGGAAGCACTGTTTTTGAAGAGAGGGGACAAAAGCAGCTAGGAGAGCTTTATTTTATTTTATTTTATTTTATTTTATTTTATTTTATTTTATTTTATTTTATTTTATTTTATGTTATGTTATTTTATTTTATTTTATTTTATTTTATTTTCCATAAAGGTTTAAGGATCCAGTGTGAATTTCTGGAAATACAGGAAAAATTAAATATAGGCTATTGTGTTTGAGCTGGATTGTTGGTTAGGTAAAAGTGGTAGAAGCAGCTCTACAGCTGCTGTGTTGCGAGCATGAAGCTTATTCACTGCACCAGCCGAATATTAGTTGTTGATCATCATTCCTCATGGCATCATTTCTCAGTTGGTGTGTTCCCGGCTAGGTTTTGTGAGCTTCTGCCATGTGGAGTGTTTCTGATAATTCTGACCTTTCTCAGTTCCGTGTCCGTAAATAAAGTTATGATAGTAATTGCCAGCATATTAACATGATTGCACTAACAGAAATAGCAATATAGGTAGGTAGTTTTTAGTAAAGAGTGTAATTTTAAGACTGTAATACTCATTTTTAAAAATGAGCACCTGCACCCACGTTTAACAAGCATGTCAACTTTAACTTCATGCTTTCAATGGAAGAATAATCCAAAGCTGCGACTTTGCTTGTGAGGGTAAGTTGGGGCGCTCCCTGCTGTTTAAAAGCAAAGTGGCACAATACACACTCAAAATACACGGTATTGCTGCTAACTTTGTGTTCTGTGTTTATCCTTTAATCTAAAACAACTGGTTTGTTACTGTCTGTTTCACACAGTTTGTCTTACTAGCTTTTCATTTTAATCTTCATAAAAAAAGGCAAAAAAAACCTTTTGCGCGATGTTTAAATCCTTCTTTCCTGTTGTGCTGGTATCTATTCTTATGGTAGTTCACTAGAAATCTGGCTTAAGAAATTTAACCATGTAGCTCCACAGTAATTTCATTTAGTGTATTTTTTAAAAAAATTAACAGGTAGCCTTTTTATCAACTTAGACAAAAATGCAACTTGCTGTTTGTGTTGTTTTTTTTTATTCTTCATTTAGCCCTCAGAACTTATTTTTGCTTTTAACTGAACCAATTTTCTGTTCCAATTTAACTTCTGGTGCATGGGAAAATTATTCTATCAGATAAAACACTTGAAAGGGTCTCACTGTATTTGTATGTGTTTTGTACAATAAAGATGTTTTAACTTTTTTTTGCTTCTTTAACAGGTATTCGTTCTGTGGATTCCAGTTTTATTACCTGAAAGCTATATATATTGTAAGGCATGTTTCTTACGTTAAAGGATTTTGATTTTTTTCTTGTGTATTTATAGGAATCTTTGCCTTTAAATGTGCCCGGGCAGAAGAGCTGTTTAATATGTTGCAAGAGATAATGCAGAATAATAGCATAAATGTGGTAGAAGAACCAGTAGTAGAAAGGAATAACCATCAAACTGAGTTGGAAGCTCCAAGAACCCCTCGAACGCCTACCAGTAAGTATGGTTATACTGTCAAATGACAAACCTGAATTTAATGTGGTACTTAGCTTTAAAATTGGCTTTTTTTTTTTTTTTTTTTAATTACTTAAAGATTTAATGCAAATTAAATGCTATTTTCAGCTAGGAGGTTAATTACCAGCAATGAATTCTTTTGAGGTACTTGCGGAGGATTCGCTTTCCAAAATCTCAAGTCCTGGGAGCAAAATGTTTGTAGACAAGTTCTTCAGCTTTAAGAAGCAAGCTTTGGGAACTTAGTTTTTGCACAAGAGCACTGTTTAACCATATACTTAATTCAGTTGTGTTATTATGCATCACCATATTTTACTTTTAGCATTTCTGAGAAATTTTAATAATAGGCAGTGCTCCAACCTTTTTGTTAGGAAAAAGGTAACAGTAATATCACATCTACAGGGGATTTGAAATCTTTTGCTGTGGGTAGATGGATGGATAGAGTGAAGTCTTATCAAAACTGCTGGAAGATTTTAGGTAATCCCAGGCAGATACCAAGACATCTGAAACTAGAAATTGCGTGTTACTGATGAGTTCAGAGAAATAGAAGCTTAAATAAAGAAGTTGTGCCCCCCCGTCCCCTTTTTAAAGGGATGTGTGTTGTTAATGTTAGCAAAAGGAGCTGGACAGGGAGTTTATTGAGAAAGCTGTGGTTATATGCCTAGACTTCAGTGGTTACTTCAGACGTGTTTCCCAGTAAATACTGGGATGCTCTACTCAGCAATTTGCTTTCCCTTTCCCCCCACCCCCCCTGCAAAATTGTCTTGTGAATATTTAAACTGTTTTACATATTTTGACTTCTTGTGAAAATTTAAGATAAATGTAGAAAACATATTACTCATATACAGGAAAATGTTCTATTTTAATATGGTTTTGCTTATTTTCTAATTGAATCAGCTCCTGGGTTCAATGCACAAAGTTTACCTAACGGCTATCCCAGATACCCATCTTTTGGAGATGCTTCATCACATCCTTCCAGCAGGCATCCTTCTGTCGGAAGTGCACGTCTCCCCTCTGTTGGTGAAGAATCAACACATCCTCTACTTGTAGCAGAGGAACAAGTGGGTATATTCTCCCCCACCCACCCCCCAATTCAGGCTCAACATTAGTTGAGGTTTTTTCACTGTTAATTCTGTAGCCTTATGTTTTCATTTTTGTGTTTTTCAGAGTCAGGTATAATGTATTTCTACCACACCTGAGCTGCTACTCAGAAAAAGTATTTATTTTGCCTCTTTATGATGCTTGGTAGGACAGATCACTGAGGAAGTGTAACTACTTGAAATTTTTATACTTTTGATGTCTTTATTTGTATAAAAATATATTTCCCTATACTCTTCAAAAATTTCAGAAGCTAATTTTAAGCACCTAAGTTGGACTTTACAATGAGAGATCTTGGTCAAAAACTTATTTACATGTAAGTCTTCTATTTGGCAAATCATGGAAAAATTAGTCTAAAAGCAACCTCTACAATTTTCTACGTCTGCTTGTGAAGTTAGACTGCACAGAGCCTTGTTTGTCATGCTTTGAATAGTATAAGCAAGGCGATCCTACAGTGTCTCTGAGCCGTGTTCCTGCATTTGACCACCTTTATTCTGAAAGCATTTTTCCCTAATATGTAATCAGTTTTTTTCCTGTTACAGCTGGTGTCTATTGCCCCTTATCCTTTTGGTGAACATCTCCAGAAAGGGTCTGGCTCTATCTAACTGTCTAAAAATAGTTGAAAGTGACTATTAAATTGCTTCTTACTCTTGCGACTGAAAAGAGCTGTCTCTCTCAGCTTCACCTTGTAAATCACTTGTTCTACTCCCTCTAATCACGGCCCTCCTCTGGACTTGCTCCAGTATGATGATGTTTTTCTTGTACTCGGAGCCCATTACTCCAGATTCGGTACCAGCATAATGAGGATAATTACTACCTTCCTTAATCTACTGGCTGTGCTTTTACTAACACAAACCAATAGGCATTTGGTATTCATTGCTGCAAGGGCCCACTGCTGACTCACCTTCAACTTGGATCCCTGGTGCTTCTCTGCAAGGCTGTTTTCAAGTCAGTTGGTGCCTGGCTTGTACTGTCAGTGTTACTCCGTGCCTGGCACTGGGCTTTAAGGTTGCCTTGCTGAGCTCCATGAGGTTTATGTGAGGTCATTTATCCAGGCTGCTGAGATCCTTCTCAGTGGAAGCCCTACCAATCTGGGAAGACCTGAAAACTTTCGGATTGTTCTATCTCATCCTTCCTGTTGCTGATGAAAACGTTAGTCAAATTAAATAAAATGTAATCTGGCTTCAGAAGATTGTCATGTGTGACAAGAAACAGTGTTGAAAACCAGAGAAGGTAACCAGAGCAGAGATCAGTGAACCATCTTTTGGAAGGCATTTGGGAGAAGCCACCACAGAAAAGTCCAGCTGTTGTTGCTGGAGTTTCTGCAGACTAAATCAGTTTAAAGAATCAGTGCAGGAGTCAACAGAGCTGTAAATAACACTGCAGTTTGTAGAGCTTGAAGTTGTGAAGATTGGATGAGTTCTGCTGTCAAATACTGCTCTGCTATTTGGGTGTGCAGACTGAGTTTAAATGTGGAGATAGTGTTCTTTACTGCAGTCTTTCCCTTTCCAGCCTCTTGTTGATCCACTGTGGGAACCTGGAGGGATAAACTAGTGATGTATCCCTGCCTGCCTTAGTGGCATCTGGTGTTAACACCTGCTTATTTTTAATCCTGAGTGCCACGGGTCACGTGGAAGTGTATGTTTTTCTGTTTAGCTTCTGGTGTTAGAAGGCTGTTCGTTCTTGGAGAAAGAATGAACTGTTTTTCCAGTAGAGCCAACCTTTCTTCTCAACGGTTGAGTGGTACACACAAGGCGTGGTCCTGTTTTTTAAATGGGCTATAAATTTCCTTTGCAGCGTGGAAGTTACAAAGACAAATTTAGCCAAAGCAAATCTGGAACTGTGGGTCATTTTCATGGTAAGGGAGATCAAAGCAGAACTCTGCTTCGCTGATTTCTCCAAGTGAGCTAATGAACTGGGTTTAAGAAACCAAGGTTGCCCTGACCAGAGCAGAGTTTGAATAGAACCTGGAAAGCTGCAACTAGAGCACAACTGAGATGACAGATCAAATCAAAATAATCATTAAGTTGAGATGTAAATGTTATTATTTTGTCTGTCTTGAATACCTCTAATTTTATTTAAAGTAACATTGACAAAACTAGCAACAAAACCAAAAAAAGAAAGTGGAGCGCAGCTCAGTGATATGTGAGAAAGAGGACCTTTGCTCTAAACCAGCTGCAATTATGATATTTGGTTCTCAGGTATTTTGATCAGAAAAGGGGGAGTTGAGAAGGAATTAAATTCAAAAATAAAATTGTTCAACTAGAATTTGAATTTCCTTTTTTCTTCCTTTCAGGTGCACACTTACGTCAACACTACTGGGGTACAAGAGGAGAGGAAAAATCGATCAAGTGTGCATGCGCCACTGGAATCAAAGCTTTCAAACACTGAAACAACTAAAGTGAAAGAAGATCAGATTTGTACTGATGACAGAGATGCTCAGGTTCTTCTGGAGCCTGAAGGAGTCAAGTTTGTTTTAGGACCAACACCTGTTCAAAGGCAGTTAATGGAAAGAGAGAAACTGGAGCAACTTGGGAGAGACCAAGTTAGCGGCAGCAGCACAAACAACACTGAATGGGACACTGGATATGACAGTGATGAACGTAGAGAAACACCATCTGGTAACAAATTGGTGTATGAAAATATAAATAGGTTATCAATCCCTAGTGCCTCAGGGGTCAGAAGAGGTCGTTTGACATCAACCAGTACCTCAGATACCCAGAACATTAACAACTCTGCTCAGAGGAGAACTGCGCTGTTGAACTATGAGAACTTGCCATCCTTGCCTCCTGTTTGGGAAGCCCGCAAGCTGAGTAGAGATGAAGATGACAGTTTAGGACCAAAGACCCCATCTTTGAACGGCTACCACAATAACCTAGATCCAATGCATAATTATGTCAATACGGAGAATGTAACAGTACCAGCAAGTGCTCATAAAATAGAATTTACACGACGTCGGGACTGTACCCCAACAGTCTTTAACTTTGACATTAGGCGTCCAAGTTTAGAACACAGGCAGCTCAACTATATACAGGTTGACTTGGAAGGTGGTAGTGACTCTGACAACCCTCAGACTCCAAAAACCCCCACCACTCCACTTCCACAAACTCCAACCAGGCGCACAGAGCTGTATGCTGTGATAGACATTGAACGAACTGCTGCTATGTCAAGCTTGCAAAAAGCACTGCCCCGAGATGATGGTACTTCTAGGAAAACTAGACATAACAGTACTGACCTGCCTATGTGAGCCTGGGAAGCATTAAATCATTTGCACCTTTTGTGAAGTTTATAAAATTGAAGATGCAAGTACTTTGCATTTCTTAACACTAACGCCTTTTATAGACTAATAGAACTTTTTCTGCATATTTCATGTACTTGTCTAACTAAAGGGAATTAATGTAGAGCAAGTATTCATTTAGGTAACACTATTTCATTCTACAGTAGTAGTAATTACTGCATAGCAGCATCACCACCTTTCACAGTGCCTCTTTAAATTGATTAGAGTCTGAGTGACATGCCAGTTTTGAATTTATAAATATTCTGGTCTGGTGCCTATAGTCATTAATGGCATTTATAACAGTTTTTAAAGCCTCTTGATATGTGTGTTTGTTAGCAGGTAAACCTAATCTTTTAAGATACATATCTACATTCATTCCTCATTGACGTGGCTCCTTCAGAATGAAATGTATGTAATTCATTAATTCACTCAGTTTGATGTACACCAGAAACATTAGTTCATCTCAAGGGATATAAGCACCACACTTTTTTGTCGTTTTTCTCTTTTTTTTTTTATTTTTTTTTCTTCAAAGACCACATGGGTAAGAAGGCATCTAATTCCCGATAGTTTTAAGTTGTGTGATGTTTGAGAGGTCATATCAAAATTTGTTGATCAACATTATGAGCACATCTAATCCCAGCCTTAAGCTACTTCAGCTAGAAGAGAATTCCAAGTGGCATATCAAGTTCCCTGTGAAATCAGACAGAATTTTAATCTCATTAGAGTTTTTTTTTGAAGGAATTCACAGGTTGGCTATATGAATTAAGGCTCTTTTGTCATTTCTTAGTTCAGTGTGCCTTCCTTTCTTTGCATTTGTGCTTCTTTTTATGTTCCGTAACGTCTTAAGAGTCAAAATTTTGTACATAGCTTTAATTATTGTTCAGGGTTGTGTATGTGTTTGTCTTACTCTCTGCATTTGACAAAGAAAGACTCTTGAAGGTCAAATGTTTGTCTTTGTCCAGTGTTCTACTTTTTAATGCCTGACGGAAATATCCCAGCTCTCCAGCAGCATGCATTATTGCACAACTGGAAAGGTTTATTATGCAGTCATTGTCTTCCTCTAAAGCATCAGACACAGATTACACGGGAGGCAGGGTACTGGACTTGATAGTTCCTCATAGAAAATTGCACATTCTAGCAATGTGCATCCATAGTTGGTAGTATACTTTAATTTAGAAAGAGATGTAGTAAATTATCTGAAGGTAGTATTATCTATGAACATACTTCTTTTGCAGTTGGTGAACTTGGTTACAATAATAGCTGCTCAGTGTTACAGGTACATCCAGGTAGAATGTCGTTTGAGTATGCCAGATGCACCCTTAGCAGAGCTTTTTTCCCTTTTTTTTTTTTAATACTCTGAATAATTTTAGAATTCTGGCAGTATTGGAGGTGCACCTTGGTACTGGCAGCAGAAGAGATTACTCGTGAGCCTGTGATTGCAAAGGAACTGACACTTGTGAACTGGTGCGATGTAATATAACCCTTGAACTGTGTGAGGAAAAACATGCAAGAAAAGCCATCTGAAGATCTGGAAAAGAAATAAGGGTCTTCATGCAATATTTAAATTTAAGTTTTATTAAAAATATATATATATATATTTTCAGGTTTTTAAATTGGAGTGTATCCCTGTTCCTTTGTTAACGTTTTCTCTGTGCTTCTCTCAATTTAGTAGTGGCAGCAGTGGTAGCATCTGAAGTATGTGTTTCTTGCCATATCATTAAGGGATATCAGGCAGCCTTCTAACTCTGAAAAACTTTACAGACTGTATGGTACTGAAATACCAGATGCACAAAGAACAGAATTTACAGAAGTAAGAGATGGGAGTTGTTGAGACCATCACGAGGAACTTAAATGAGACAAATAATAATAATTCATTAATGATCTCACTGTCAACCTATGCATACTCATGTGATAGGATAGACTTGTTGACTTGTGGGAAGAACTTGGTACTCAAGAAGGTAAAGGCTACCGTGTAGGTAGAGATTTTTACAGGTCTGCAGTGTTAATGCTCCTTCACATCTTTGCCATTGCTTTGCCTTATGCCAAGGAACAGTCTTGTACTGAAGAGAAATTACCAGGTGTTGCAAAATATTTACCGGTTGATGATACTGATGTGATTCTTGTTCTTAGTTTAAGAACATGAATTTAAGTTCACTTAAATACGTGAGCCAGCCTAATGCTTCACCATGTGTTTTGAGGCAAATGTGTTTGATCTAGCTAGCTGCCTAGAAATATTTGGTCCTCATCCGTATAATACAGGTGTCTCACATAAATACTGGTAAACTGAAACCTTAAGACATTCCTGTGAGGCAGGGAGATAATAGTCTTAATTGACAAATAGGGAAACAGAGGTTTACAGTAGATCCTAAGTGACTCGCCCAAATTAAAGGAAACATATCCTCCTTTAGTCCTGGTGCACTGTCCTATACATTTATCCTGAATAGTCTCAGATACAAGAGATGGTCTGAGTAATTTTTTTCTTTTATGTTGCAAGTTTCACGATACTTCATTACGGCTCTTTTCTTAGCTGTGGCCCCCAGAATTCAGAACATCTTGAGGTTTCATCTTCTGTGATTTCTGAATGCATAGTCTTAGCATTTTTTTTTAATATTCTAAATGAAATATGCACCAAGCAGAATTAAGCAAAAACCTTCTGTAGCCTTAATTACATTAACCAATCTGGTACTATATTTTCTAGGACTTTTTTTTAAACCCTCTTTTATTCTACAGACGGGATAATGCTTTTTTGTTGCAAACACACTGGTAGTCCCTGTTACCTGCACTGCTCATCTTTAGCATTCTTTTTTATTTCTTTATTTTACGCCCCTTGAAGTAGATGTAGTTGCAATGCACTTTACCCTTAGAGACTTGGTAAATATTGTTTCAGTTCAGTCTCTTTAAAGGTTGTGATTTTAGATTTAGCGTCTGTAATCTAGGGTTCAGTTTTCAGCTGAAATCTCACTACAGTATTTGATCATATTTATATTTTGGATCCACAGGTGTATAGACTGGGAAACAAACATGAAACAAAATTCTTTAGTAACTGGGATGTTTTAAGTTTCCAGACACTAGCTCCTGCAAAAATGGCAACATCACCTTCAGGTCTATCATTCATCCATAGCATGCAACTGGCTGCTACAATATTGGACAAAGAAAAGCCTTTAGTTATAGATATTCCTTCAGTGCAATGATTTGTGAAAGACATACATTGGACTATATCTTTTTAAGAAGGAAATTGAATTGATAAAAAAGATGTAGCAGTGACCAAAAGTAGGCAATAAATATTGTACTGGAAATACAGGTGGCAAGAATGTAATCCATTGGTTATGTCACAAGAATATTTTTTCTCAAATTGATATGAAGTGGCAGTCTGATTTTAATTTTGTGGTCTTTGTCAGTGACTCCAGAAAACTATAAAAATGATCATTCTGAAACCTTTAGCTCTAATTATAACATTTTCCCCCTGGTAAGTAAGTTTTGCATATGGTAAGTGGTAAGTGTAATGGTGTGCTTTGAAGCACTACTCCTATTAAAGTCTACAAAATTTTTGTAGAAATCTGAAATGTTTTAAGGATATATCATAAACTCCTGAATTCCTACCCCCCTTCTTTGCCCCCAGATACTTAAACATTTGTGTGTGTTTAAACCTCTGATGAGGGCTTTATTCTAAAAAGGGCCACAGAAAGGTCTAAGCTATAGAAAGTCCAAAACAATGTCAAAACAGGGCTGCTCTTTTGCAGGTGACAGGCCAGCAGTTGTTTTTGCTGGATTTATGACAGTGTATTGGCTCAGAATCTGTTCTACATATAGCCACTTCATGCTGAGACAGAATCACAATATTGCAGCCTGTCTCCACTGTTGGGGAATTTAAAATGCAAGTTCTGATTAACTTCAGTTACTACTTTGAGCATATAACATGAGCTGTATCTGATTTGGACCTCTATTTCTAAGCAGTATTCTCTTTGTGTAAGGTGGGATCAGTGGTGAAAATCCAACTTTTTGCACTGTAATAATTTATTTAGTGGCTACAAATAAGATAAAGCAGGTTTAGTAGGATCTAATAGTGGACTCAGATCTGAAATTTTCCAGTAACCCCCAAGAAGCCAAAAGAAATTTGGTCCCCCAGTTTGACAGATAGAATTAGGTGTTTTTAGAATTTAATCATAAGATCTTTTCCCATCTTTTCTTTGAGGTAGTAATTCAGGCATTTATATTTGTCAGTATTTACTTAATATAAATCTAAGTTCATTTACAATATCTTTATTTTAAATTCATAAACACTCCAGAAATGAAAAGGAAAAAAACAAAAACAAACAAACAAAAAACAACACAACAAAACAACCACCAACAAAATCCAGAAGAAATTCCACCACAAAAGACTGCGTTAAGATGGAGTCAGGGTTGCTGATGTCCTTCTTGCATATTGAAAAGATGGGAAGTCATGAGCTAATGTCCTTTCACAATCTTTAGAAATTGCTTCCTCTTTTGGACAAGATAAGTGAATAAGAAAAAAATCTTAGCAGCTGTAACTCTGACCATGTGTACATTATATCTTGTAATATTATGCTGTAAGGTATGTGGCTAAATCTGTCAGGTGTCTTATGAGGATATTATCCTAATGTGGTGTTTACTCCAGATTAACGCAGTATTTTGTTTGGAAATGTGTAGGTGTACAGATAGAATATGAGATATAAAGTTACCTTTAAAATTGATGAAACAAGTGTTGGACATTTCTATATTTTTATATATCACAAAGGGCATTTTGAAAAAAATCTTGCAGTTTTAGTAATTATTTAGTGTGGTAATATACATATATTGTGACAATGTTTTCTGATATATCCATTACTTTGGTGTAATTCTATTTTATGTAGCAAATATCTGTATATACAAAGGAGATTATGGAAAAATATGATTCAGAAATAGGCTCGAGCCCTTTGGAACAGGGACCGTCTTCCTCTGTGTCTGCAAAGTACTTACTTAATGCCTTGGGGTCCCAGCCACAGCTCATGCCTGAGACCCATGGTGACTGAACTGTCAAGAGATGAACGTGGAGGAGCAGCTCTTCTGCTCTCCACGAGAAGCCTTAGCACGAAGGTGCCATGAAGCTCACCTTGCCGCTCGCTGACACTGGGGCTGTGCCATACGTGGTTATTCCCAACCACCTGCCAACAACCCAGACCCCAGAGTCGGTGTGTCCTGTGCTCCAGTCCTTCCCTTTGGCAGTAGAAAAGGAAGTCTGAGGTCGGAGCTTTGATGTCACCAGGGAATCTTCTTGCGAGTGTTTGGGCCTCATGCAGCACCCTTTGAAGCCACATGAGTGGTTCGTATTGGCTTCGAGGGCCCCTGGATGTGTTCCTACAAGATCAAGTTCTGCTGACATAACAGCTCTGTTACACCTGAGGACCTGGTTGGTCAAGTTCTTCAGGAATGGTCTAAAAATACTGTAAAAATATAAATATATTTAATTACGTGTACTGAAAAAAAATCCTATTTGTTGTGGTCAGAGTTCAGATTACTATGTGAATTTTGATTTCTTAGTCATACTTGCATATATATTGCTTTAACTATTATGTATGAAAGAGGAAGTGATTCTAAAGTGTGTGAAAGATCAGGATTACACCTGTATTTTTAATGTTTGTGTTATTTAGGAACGGATGTCAGCAAATTTAACTCCATATTAATGCAGTTTTTTTGCATTAGAATATGTGTGTATATCATACACCCACATTTTATATATAATATATTATATATTTGGTACTAACTTTGTATTTTCCCTGAAATTTGCCAAATCCCGAACACAAATGTTCTCACTTGTAAGACTTTGGTACTTAATAACTGAATGTATACGAAATGCTCTGGTATGAAAGAAAGTAGTGTTGTACGGTATCCCACAGCCATGCAGATGTCTCAACCAGCAGGCGTGTTGCCTTTTTCACGAGTTACATCTCATTCCACTGCAGCATCACTTTACGTCTCCTGAAAAATTGTCTGTGTTTTACCGAAACTGCAGACCTGCCCTTCCAGTACAGCTGACTACAGTTCTAGCAGGAAAGCTGGCTGGTAGGAGTAAGAATACAATAGTCACCAGTGTGCCACAAATGCATTTTTTTAAATGCAGAAATACACATTTCTACAAAGGCCAAAATCTTATGTTGTATGTTCCTTTCTTGTCATTACATTGTATGATATTGTAAGATTATTGTATGTCCTAATTTGCATTATAAAATGTTTTTTCCTACTTTAAAGGCATAAATATAGCAACTTTGTATAAAGGTAGCTTTCTAGATTTTTATTTCTTTTATATGAAAAAGTCTAAACAGTGGGAGTAACATTGCCAAATTGTTTATAAAATTTCAGTTAATTTGCCCTGTTCAATGGATTTGTTTTTACAAACATTCCGTATTTCTTTTATGAAAAAGTTATATTATACTATGCAGAAAGAGTGTATTTTTATGCCATTCCACGTTAATCTTAAAAAATAACTTGTTTTAAGCTGTCATGATTGAGAGAGCTTACCAAATGTGCATTTTTAAAAAGATGTGTTATGTATTATGACAACGTTTCCCCCTTTACCAGTGCCAACTTCATTTGGAAAGAAAAAAAAAATTGTAGCATGGCAATAAACTATTGATTTTACATTGACAATAGTGTGTGGATTACTTTAATGCTTACCAGTGTTAGTGTTCCTGTATTGTATTGCATTAGTAAAACCTTTTTTGCTTTGCTTTGTCATTGCTTCAGGTAGTTACCAAATTTTTTCCCCATTTATTCCATATGAATTTTAGTAGTGGAAAGAAAAAAAAAAAAAAAAAAAACATGACCTAGAGTTTGTATTTTTTTTTTCTCCAAGCTTTTGTTTAATTTCTTCTCGAGTTATATTGCATTGCTCTCATGTCCGTAGGACTGGATTTGTAGTAGTAGTAGTAGTAGTGCTGCTATTAACTACTACCTAGTGAATCACATGCTGGCAAGTTGAATGTACTCCTTCCTCAGCTATTAAAAGCCTAACTGTTGTTTGTCAGGATAATACTGATGAATTCAGAAGGAATTCGTAGGAATTTGTAAGAAAAATACAAGGTTGAAGTCTTGTCCAGATGGCATTTTCACTTTCCTCTGGAGACTATAATATAGTATATGGTGATTTATCAAAACTCAGTACTTCTCTCTTTCCTAATTCACTGTTTTAAGGCATAATTTCAATAGGGGTGTTTTTAGCCAACAAATTAATAAATCCCTGGAAATTTCGGGAGTTGTTTTGTTTACAGAATCTCTGAAGAAACGTTTCTCCAGCTGTGCCTTTGTGAAAGGCTTTGTTATATTAACCCAAGAAGAAATTATAGATACTACAACTCCAGTCACCGGCACAAATACTTGCACAGGATATTTTTAAGTATCTGGGAGCCAGCAGAGGAATACCAGTTGGAATTAATTCCCGAGGGACATGTCATACAAACCATTTTTAAATTTTTTTTGGTATGACCAGGTAACAGATAATTTGTGTGCGGAGAAACCAGGAGGACCAGGTTTGTATGTGATCCCACACATCTGCAGTACCAGACACGTATGTCATACCCAGAGCATTGGCAGCAGATTTTTTTTTATGTCTTTTAATGTGAAAACAAGATTTTATTGAGTGGAAGAGTGCAGGGCTCGCAGGTCTAACTCTGCTCCCTTTTGAAGTGTTCAATTTCAGTTTTGGGCCCCTCGCTACAAGAAGGACATGGAGGTGCTCGAGCGAGTCCAGAGAAGGGCTACGAAGCTGGTGAGGGGCCTGGAGAACAAGTCTTACGAGGAGCGGCTGAGGGAGCTGGGCTTGTTCAGCCTGGAGAAAAGGAGGCTCAGGGGTGACCTTATTGCACTCTACAGATACCTGAAAGGAGGCTGTAGCGAGGTGGAGGTTGGCCTGTTCTCCCACGTGCCTGGTGACAGGACGAGGGGGAATGGGCTAAGGTTGCGCCAGAGGAGGTTTAGGTTGGACATTAGGAAGAACTTCCTTACCAAAGGGGTTGTTAGGCATTGGAATGGGCTGCCCAGGGAAGTGGTTGAGTCACCATCCGTGGAGGTCCTTAAAAGACGTTTAGATGTAGAGCTTAGGGATATGGTTTAGTGGAGGACTTAGTGTTCGGCCAGAGGTTGGACTCGGTCATCTTGGAGGTCTCTTCCAACCTAGATGGTTCTGTGACTCTGTGATCTGGGTGATGCCATAGCACAAGTCCCGGAGGGGCTGTGAAGCTCACTGGACACCAGAAACTGAATTTAAAGTTTTTGGTACTAAATTTCATTTGAATTTAAAGTTTTTGCCCTGTTCAAGAGCTGACATCCAGGAACTCGACAATTTTTTTTAAACTGGGGCGACCACAAACTGCTTTGGGGCAGGGTCAAGTTTGCCTAGAAAACCGTTTTTTATACAAATACAACGGAAATGCGAACGGAAGCCGCAGCTCTCGGCAGGCAGGTTTGCAAGGCGCAGCGGCAGAGACCCGGCGCTAATCACAAGCGGTTAATTAGCGCCCCTGGGGCGCGGACTACATCTCCCAGCGTGCCGCGCGGCGCCTGCCCGGGACGCCATTTCCTGCGGGCGGCCGGGGCGCGGCGGGGCTGTGCGGCGTGGTGCGATCGCTCTGCGGCGGGGACCGGCGGCGCCATGGTGAGCGCCGGCCGCGGGGACGGGGCCCGGGGCCGGCCGGGAAAAGAGGGAAGGGAAGGGGCGTGGAGGGAACGGCGGGGGCGGCCTCGTGCCCTGCCCGCGCCGTGGGGGGAGCGGGGGCGGCGCCGCCGCCGCCTTGGGCATGGAAGGTTCCAGAGCGCGGCCGTTGGGGGGGTGGCTCCTGGCGGGGCGCTGCCCGGGGGGGGTGTGGGGGCTGTGGGGGTGCTCGCAGCCCGCCGTGTGCCGTCATGCGCGGCGAGATCGGGGGGAGGCTGCTGGTCTGCAGAGGGCCCTGCCAGCCTCGGCCGTCCTGCGGCTCTGTGGAGAACCGCGGGGGCCGGTCCCGGCTCGTTTAGGGCCTTGGGTTCTTTGATGATGCCACTCTATACTCTCAAACCACGTGTTTGATACTCCTATAACATAATTTGCAACGAAAAGCCTGAAAAAAAAATGAGGGCCTAACACAAATATTCAAGTACTAAAATCCTCGTTGTGCACACTGACCAGATTTATTGGGTTCCCCTGGCCATCAGCACAGACACTGCCACAAAGTAATGTGCTTGCAACGTCCTTTCAGGCCTGGAGATGTAATTACCAGACAACACGGTGTGCAGTCCTGTGGTAAATTACAGTCTACCTTACAGTCTCTCCGTTACATGAACAGATTTTTAAGAAAATGTCAAACTGTTCACCTCAGATAGATTTTCCAGCACTGTTCCCCTTGAATATCAAAACCAAATGGGGTATGAAAATAAATCATTTCAATAGCACAGGCATTGTTTAGGTTGCTAGTGACAGATGTTTGCTTTTAAAATGAAGTGATCTATTAAAGAAGTATTCTGATGCTGTTTTAGGCATCCATTTCCCTTGCACCCGTGAACATTTTCAAGGCAGGTGCTGATGAAGAAAAGGCAGAAACAGCTCGGCTGGTGAGTTTACTGTCTAAGAAATCAGTGATGCCCTGGGTAATTCAGTTTTGTGGGTTCTTTTGTTAAATGTTTTCCCATTAAATGTACTTACAGTTCATACTGATGTAGAGCTTTCTTTGTCTCTTTGCGTTTTTTCTTGTTGCATGTTTCTGAACAGAAGGTAGGAGAACTGTTTGTATGTACAAAGTAGCTATATATAGCTCAGAAGGTTATTTGTTGGAAGGCTTTTTGTTCAGCCATGAGACATGGCTTTATGGTTACTGTGAAAATTAAGTGTGTATGATCTGCTTACCAAAATACAGCCCTTTAGAAGTAGGGGTTGGGCCAGGTGGGCTCCAGAGGGCCCTGCTGGCCTCAGCCATTCTGGGATTCCCCTTGGAAGATAATGGTCTAGTGTTAACTACTTATATTAAAGTAGAAATGAATCATTTTCTAATATATATTTGCTTTCATTTCAGTCATCCTTTGTTGGTGCAATTGCTATTGGTGACCTAGTCAAGAGCACTCTGGGGCCTAAAGGCATGGTAAGATAGCTGCACGTTCTCAGTGGTCATACTTGTTAATTTAGTTTTAATAGGTATAGTACACTTTCAAACACTGTTCTGTATCTTGCATCATGTAGGACAAGATTCTGCTAAGTACTGGGAGAGACAGCACGGTGACAGTGACCAATGATGGTGCAACCATCCTGAAAGCTATTGGAGTTGACAACCCAGCTGCCAAGGTCTTGGTTGGTGAGTTTTTAACAGCTTGTCATTGTTGCACTTGGAACTTCTTCATTTGCAACTTTATGTGTAGTTCTTACTTGTTTGTAGAAAAGTATTCTTTACATGGTATGCAAAAATGAGGGGAGGGGGAGAAAAAGCCCTGAAATAGGGAGACTGAGATGTTGCAAGAGTTGTGGGACTCTGAAAAATAAATTTGAGGTATGTGCTGCTCGCAAAACTATTCTGATGTCTCCTTATTTTCCCTCAACCCTTGTTTGTCCCTGGAGCCAAAAGGGATGGCAGACAGCTGTGTCTGTCTTAGGAATCACAGAATGGCTCGGGTTGGAAGGGACCTTAAAGCCCACCCAGCTCCAGCCCCCCACTGTGGGCAGGGACACCTCCCACCAGACCAGGTTGCCCAAAGCCCCATCCAGCCTGGCCTTGAGCACCTCCAGGGATGGGGCATTCACAGCAACCTGTGCCAGTGCCTCACCACCCTCTGACTAAAGAATTTCCTCCTTGTATCTAGTCTAAACCTACCCTCTTTTGGCTTAAAGACATTCCCCTTTGTCCTATCACTCTACTCCCTGACAGAGTCCCTCCCCAGCTTTCCTGCCGGCCCCCTTTAGGTACCGGAAGGCTGCTGTAAGGTCTCCCTGGAGCCTTCCCTTTTCCAGTCCTCAGGCATGGGGAGAGAGGGGCATAGCTCTTGTCCATTGACAGGCTGGTAGTGGTGTCCATTGCAAATGACGATAAGGAATTTCATGGATGTTGAATCTGAATTCATCTCAGGTTTTTCTGACTTACAGTTTGACAACCTCTTTATTGAGGAGTAAGGTGTTTTTTTTTTTTTTTTGTTCCTTAAACTAACATGAGATAAAAACACTTGTACTTTATAGCAGTTAGAATGGTATTTTGAATCAAAACATGAATACAATTACTTCCTCTTTTAGATATGTCAAAGGTTCAAGATGATGAAGTTGGTGATGGAACTACGTCTGTCACAGTGTTGGCAGCTGAATTACTGAGGGTGATGTATTAAATTTTTCCAAATGTTTTTATATCTGGCAGTGTAGTTCTATGACTACACCATCCTGAAACATGGAAGTGTTGTTCTGTTACAGGTCATTTTCTGGATTTTGCCCTAAGCAGTATACAGCACTGCTTAACTGTGAGGTTCAGTCCTCTGAAATCCTTTTCCACAACGTTAAGGGGAAAAAAAGGCTTGTTAAATTCTGCTGTTGTGCTCACAAGACTTGAATTCATAATGTTCCTTTAAACACCACGTACTGAAGACTGCCAAACTCTAAATTGGAAATTACTATGAAAGAGATATGTCAGAAGCAAGGAGCTCAACAAGGCTGTGCCAATGAATCTATGATCACAGTTCCTAGATCTGAGATGAAGAAGTCTGAGAAATTATCCCATCAGCTTACCAAGTTCCTCACAAAAGTTTTGAAGGAAAAAAAAAAAAAAAAAAAAAAAAAAAAACACTTGAAGATGTTTTGTTTGTTTCCCCACAACTACATCTTAACTTGCAGTTATAAGTGAACATGAAACGGATCTCAAACATGAAGTGAGAATTCACTTCAAGTATGTGTCTGGTTACTGTTCGTATTGGAGCTAAGATTTTTTTATTAATCAAAAATTCTAGAAGGTATTCCAAAGGCAGATCGTATTTGCCTAGATTGGAGGAAAAAAAAAAGTGCCAGTATGGTGGCTAGAATTTTCTCCCTTTTTTAGGTCTTCACTTTAATTTGATTGTTACAGTTCTTGTGCTTTTGGTGGCATTCAGAATTTTCTGATTGTAAGTGCCTTTCCTAGTTAGTGTAAACGTGCTGCGGAAGAAAGCTAATTATTTATTTTATTTAAATAGGAGGCAGAATTGCTGATTTCTAGGAAGATTCATCCTCAGACCATCATTGCAGGTTGGAGAGCAGCCACAAAAGCTTCAAGAGAGGCACTTTTGAAAGCAGCTGTGGATCATGGGTTAGTAACGTACATTGGCAGTAACTCTTTATAACCATTTGAGATTAAAACTCACTGGAGAGAATTACATAGCATTGGAAAATTCTTTGTGGTCTTTTAAGCTGAATGTATGAATTCAACCGTTACTGAAAAGAAGGCTACTTTTGAGTTAGATGAACTACAGAAGCTGTATGAAATTATTTAAAATTGCTTGCAACATGCAGAATCAGAAAATAAGCAGTAATTTTCTTCTTAGGACAAAAGTCTGAGCTGTTATTTTTGATTTCATACTCTGATTTTAACTACGTCTATTTTCTGTGCGTGACAGAGAGCATAGACTTTTTCAAAGCCGAGTGGAAAGGTTTTGTCCTTAGAACAGTTGATCTAAACTACTTTGTAGTCAAATTACACATCACAGAGTACTAGTTCAGTTGTGTAGTGCAAATGGTAGAAGGTACTATGAAACAGAATTTCTTTAAAGCTTTAGTATGGCAGAGAAGAAGCATCAATGTCTAGTTACATAATCTAGTCTCAAAATCTGAGGAAGCAGTTCCCTGGTATCTGACTGAGTTGTGCAATTTCTTATTCTGCCAGGAAGATGTGTAGATTAAATGTTTTGCTGTATTTCATAGCCAGAAATCTTAGAGATACCATCTTGACATACCAACTTGCTGATAGAATGCCTGTTATCGTGGTATTTGACCAAAATGGCAAAAAGCAGGTATGTCATTGTAAAACTGAATTGATTTTGTTCATTGTTGGTTGTCCTTAATTTCACAAAATACTATCTCAACAAAAATGAGGTTAAAATCTAATTAAAGTCAGCATCAAAAAATACTTCACCTGTGGTTTCTTCAGCTTCAGTATGAGTATGGATCTTCTGCTTAGTGTTTTGAGATAGGCATATTTGTTTGCCTCTGTGTCATTTAGGAAAAATGCAGGTGTCAGAATGTCATCCCTTAAGCACATAAACCTGTACGATGTCTGACTCCCAGGAAATAAACCTCTTCTCACAAGGAACTCCTAATCTAACCGGGGTTTCAATAGAATGTTGTTTCTTGGGACACTGGAGGAATTTTGTCATTCCTCAGAACGGAACACAGTACAGATCTGGTACAGATACCTGTGGGTCAGGAGGAGTAGGGAGAGACTCACGGTGCTAGGAGAGTGATATTGGGGGCTTTCAGACCCAGACCTGCCCATATAAGTGTACTGGCTTTGTTGTAGTGATGATGAAGCAAAGTTCCGTGAAGACTTGATGAACATTGCGGGAACGACTCTCTCATCAAAGCTACTTACTCATCATAAAGATCACTTTGTCAAGCTGGCTGTAGAAGCTGTTCTTAGGTTGAAAGGTTCTGGTAATTTGGAGGCTATCCACGTCATTAAGAAACTTGGTGGAAGTTTGGCTGATTCTTACTTAGATGAAGGTAAGTCTTTGTATATTTGCTGGAAGTGTGCTTAAGAAATGAAATTGTTAAAAGTTGTACATGTCTATACAAATTTGTTCTAGAAAACATTGTTATTACTAAAATGAATAATAATGCTACTAATTCTTTTGCAATAATTTAAATGAACTGTTCTCCTTTTTTAATACGAAGTCTTAAAAATCGTTTTCTAACTATACAGGGTTTTTACTTGACAAGAAGATTGGTGTAAACCAGCCAAAAAGAATTGAAAATGCAAAGATTCTTATTGCAAATACTGGCATGGATACAGATAAGATTAAGGTATGTGACAGAATGACTGTCGTGAAACAATATTTTCGTACATGGAATTCATTTTTTTTTAACTGAATTTGTTTTCTTTGGTTTAGATTTTTGGCTCTCGTGTCAGAGTGGACTCTACAGCAAAGGTAGCAGAAATAGAACAGGCAGAAAAAGAAAAAATGAAGGAGAAAGTAGAGCGTATTCTTAAGCATGGAATAAACTGCTTTATTAACAGGTATGTGTTCTTGAAAAAGGGCTAGAATTTATAATGCAGTTGCAGAATAACAAGATCTTAACATTGTATGTGTGTGAAGAAGTTTATTTATGCCCGTTATCCCTAAAATTAGGTGATCTTACCCAATACTTCATGGAGTCATTTCAGTGAGGCCAGAGTTTTTTTCACATTCCCTCAAGTGCGGTGCAGTGTCATCCCTACCCACTGCTGCTTTTTTATTTTTTTTTAAGGCAGAAGTGGTGTTATTTCATCAGGGATCCATGTTTAAGTCCAGTGAACGTCACAATCTAAACTACATGTTTTTGATAACAATGCACTTCTCTTTTAAACTGTCACAGTGCAAAGCATTCACGTATTTAATAATGTGAGAAATGATTTTGCCTTTCAGTAATTCTCATTTGAGTGGTCCTGTAGTCTGCTAGGAAGCTGGTTAATTAGCACCACATCAAAGGATAGGAATATAAAAGTTGCACTGTTTACAACAGTAGCAAAGATTCACACTTACGGGATACTGCACATCTTAGAACTCCAAAATCTGTGTTAACAGTTTGTAAGAACTAGTGATGGATTTATAAATCTGTCTCTTCATCTGTGTTGTGTTTCATTCATGTACATGGTGTTGTAGTGCAAAGTGAGTGAGGAGATGCTTGACAGGATGCTCTATGGATCTAAAGTAGAATCTTCTCCATACATAATCGGCAATGCTAACTGTCCCTTTGAAGGTAGATTAGGAGCATCTTTCAGACAAGGGGTGTCCGGGTTCAGCTAAATTTCTGTTAGCACCCAGTCTCTAATTTGGAGGGGAAAAATAATTTGGTCATTGACCCTGCTTTGGGGAGAGTGGAATACATACAAAGAAGCACATGCTCTTCTCTGTGGCCCGCTCTCTATGTTACAAGACTGGCCATTTATTGTTCCCACAGAGCTGTATCCTGTTTGGATTTTATGTTGGTAGGGAATAAAAGAAGTTACTTTACATGTTGTAGTGAGTCCTGCTAGGATAGGCAACTAAGTGGCTAGCGGGCACTTAGGATTGAAGAACTCAGAATTTTAAGCATTAATGGCGTGTCTTTGAGGCAGTGTATTTCAAGGCTACAGTAAGTTGAAATTTTTTGTAGCTTATGTTTTCCTGTCACTGCTGTTGGTTTGCTTCTGTGTGGGTGTAACTGTCATGTGGCTGGTGCCTCACAAATGGACTGTTTGGGCAGCTTGCAGAAAACTATGTCCATATTACTGAGCATCAGGTGTCTTTTGTTACTCTGGTAGCAAAGGTTTTAGTCTTTTCAAAGGTTTGTTCTTTCTGCAGTGTGAAGATGTGACTGTTTTAATTGCAGGCAGTTGATCTACAACTACCCTGAGCAACTCTTTGGGGCTGCTGGTGTCATGGCAATTGAGCACGCAGACTTTGCTGGTGTGGAGCGCCTGGCTCTTGTTACAGGTTCGTGGAGTACCTTACTGGGTGCAACTTGGAGGGGCACGTTATTTATTTGGCCTTTAGTAAATGCTAATGGTTGATCACCTAAGTTTTACTTCCTTCTTACTACTAAGCTGATCTGTGAGTGTGAAATGTATTTAGCATAAGCTTTAATTTAGAGGACTTAAATACAAACATATATGGAAGATTCTATGAAATTAACCATAAGTAACTTGGAAATTAAGCTGTTGATTTAACTACTGTGTAACTGTTAGTATTTCAGGAGCAGGTATAACTTGTTTTCTATCTTCAGTGTATTAGACTTGACTTGTAAAATGTCTTTTTCGATTCTGAATCTTCCCTGCACAATGATTTAAACACGTTTTGTCTAGCAACTGTGAATGAAGTAACATCTTACTAACTGGAAAATAAAGTTTATCCAGTTAGTATTTTTCTTTCCTGTTTTAACAATACTTTATGATTAAGTCCCAGCTTGATAAACTTTTGAAATGTTTGTTTTTCTAGGGAAAAGATAAAAGCTAGCCACAGAAAATGTAGGATGATAAACCAACAAATTAATTTATGCCATCTTGATATAAAGGGCTGTTGTTTGATTGTAGTACCAGAGGAGACTAAAGAGTCATGCTCTGTTAAAATTGTGGGCCTGAGTCATCAACTTGAGGTGGACCTCAAATAACATAAGCAACTTGGACACTTTTAGTAGTGGTCAGTGTAAATGTGACTTTAAGAACTGATCAAAATGAAACAAGTTCTGGAATGCTACAGATGATCCTTATTGCCTGAATTCCAGTTAGAGGTAGTTAGCTGGAACATATTAAAAAGAACTAATTATGGTAGTGATCAGTAGAATGGAGTTTACGTTGCAGGGAGAAAGGAAAAGATACTGACTAGTTTAGGATAGCAAAACTAAAGTTGCAGTTGTGTGCAGCTGTCTGTAGGTACCTTGACATTAGTGAGAGAAATGTTGCTTATGTTCTGGAACAAATTCAAAACAAATTTTATAGGTAGAACAGGTGGACTGTATTGGACCACACTGCATCAAATAGAATAGCTGAAAAAATGTGACAAGCTCGTAGTAAGGACAAACTCAACTGCAAATCTGATGTTTCCTTGTAGAGCTACAGCTAAAGCAACGCTATTAAGCTAATATGGGTTAATAGACCGTCCATGGGGAATGGATACACGTAAATGGTTTTCTAATGGGAATAGGAAAGTACTAGAACAGTATTTCATCCAGGGACATTCTGCTCTTTGTAGTGTCTATTTTCTTTATGACATGGGAGTTTACAAATGGTGCATAGCATGGCTGCTCTGACATGCTGCAAGATTAATGATTCGGGAGAGTGATGGCCAGTCATTTTCAGCTGCGTAATCAGGAAGGCAGAATTAATGCTAGCACAAGCACAAGTTTCAAAACAACAAATTTTGATTTAGTAGTTTATGAACACTTAATGAGTAAATAGTTTTAAAACTTTAAACAGATTTACATTTTAATACCATCACAACAACAAATATTCTCTTATCTGGGCAGAACTCAAAAGCATTACAGCTACTGCAGTTCTTGTGACATAAAACAAAACATTGGTGGTTTAAGAACTTGTCAACATCAGTAAGAAGTTGACATACTTTGACGTTGGAAAAATATGGTTTATTACTATTGTTACCTTGAATTTATTTTTGTGTAATTACAATGACTTTTTTCCTTAATTAGCCCTTTCTTCACAAGATGCTTTCATTTTGACACTTCAATAATCTAACACTTGTAGGTGGTGAAATTGCATCAACCTTTGATCACCCTGAGCTGGTAAAACTAGGAAGTTGCAAGCTTATTGAAGAAGTCATGATTGGAGAAGATAAACTCATTCATTTCTCTGGTGTGGCAATGGGTGAGTGTTTTACCAGGAATGGCACACTGTAATATCTGTGTTAATGCTTTGCTAACGCTGTTCAGTTACCAGGATGGCATAGGTAATTTGTAATCATTCAGGTAGCCATTTTTCTGAAAGCCTTGCTCTTCAGAGAAACACTAAACCTTCAAAGATAGGTGTTCGTTGTTGAAATTGTTCATTTACGTAATGTTCAACATTTTCATAAATACTTGCAGGGGTGGGACCCAAAATTTCTGCTTTGTGTGATTGATGAGGAAAAGTAGCAACCCATTGTACTTTGAGAACTTGATAGCTTGTTCTAATAAATGTGAATAGTGTAAGCGTCTCAAAACTACACCTTGGGGGGAAAAAAAAATAATTTTCTACTCAATTAAAGAAGATATTTTATAGCAGTTCACTGATAAAAGCAATAGCGTAAGGTACATTGCTTCATTCTACCTGTGAAATGTCATCATGCTTCCGTGCTTCTTCCTCCACAAAGTGATCTCTTTATGTAAAACTTGACTGCAGTGATAGCAAACCTGTTACTAATGCTTTGTGGACGCCTGTCATGTTAACATTCTTGGTCTGGCTCTTGTTTTGCTTGGTTTGTTTGTTTGTTATAAATCTTCTTGCATTTGAACTTCTTTAGGTGAAGCTTGCACCATAGTTCTGCGTGGCGCAACACAGCAGATTCTAGATGAAGCAGAGAGGTCTTTGCATGATGCTCTCTGTGTTCTTGCTCAGACTGTGAAGGATACCAGAACTGTTTATGGTGGAGGTGAGTGTTAGTTTCTTAACACGATGTCTATTATGGCCATAGTGTAATTATTCAACTCATAAAACACTTGATTGTCTTCAATGAATAGGTTGTTCAGAGATGCTGATGGCTAACGCTGTTGCAGAACTTGCCATCAGAACACCTGGCAAAGAATCTGTTGCAATGGAGTCCTTTGCTAAGGCTTTGCGAATGGTAAGTTTATTCAGTCAGATTGCTGGACTAATACATGTAAAATTTCAAGAGCCAATTGATTTACTAACTTCTGACATGAGGTGGTTGCTTCCCTCTCCAACTTTAGGTTTTCTAAAACTAAAGAAGTGAAATTTAGCAATGTACAGATGGATGAATGATGGAAAAAAAGTTACTGTTTTCTATCTGAGGAATAAAGTATTGGTATTTTAATAGTAGTCCTATAAAAGTCCTTGGTTCTGTTTAATTGTATTCATTCTCTAGTACTTTCTAGAGTTTTCTAGACTTGTATTGGAAGTTATATCTTAGCAGAAAATAGAATACCACAAGAAAAGAAGTTTATAGAA
This sequence comes from Oxyura jamaicensis, assembly GCF_011077185.1. NCBI lineage: Eukaryota > Metazoa > Chordata > Aves > Anseriformes > Anatidae > Oxyura > Oxyura jamaicensis. Next base: position 37,341,540 of record NC_048893.1, read on the forward strand.
TCTTACTGTGCTAACAACAGACTGTCAATTTGAGGAAAATGGCCTTCCAGCTTCTCTATTTTAAATTAGGGAAAACCTTCCTTAGGAAATTAAAGACTGTAAGAAAGCATTTCTCTTAAGAAAATTAAAGAGTGTAGTAAGCCTTGGCAGCATGTGCAGTTTTTATTAACAGAACAATCTGCTGGTTAATGCTAACCAGCAAGCTATGGTCTGAAAGTAAATCCTCCAGTTGTAGTCTGAAACGATCAACAGAGACAATTTCTTTCTGTCCATGTAAAACAAGGTGACAAATCTGCTAACAGGCTCTCCTCTACTGTCTTACAGGGCCTTAAACAAAAGGGAATAACATCCTTAGAAGGGCAGTTTGATTGTTTTTTCTAACTTCTGTTCAGTGTAACAGATCATATCATGTTGTTGATACTTACTCTTCTTGAAACTGAGTAGTACAATAGCAATATCAAAGTGTGTGTGTGATGCAAAATAGGGATCAGTGTCTGTTAATGAAAACCAACCTGTGTTTATCCCCTTAGATCCCAACGATAATAGCGGATAACGCTGGCTATGACAGCGCTGATTTGGTGGCTCAGCTCAGGGCTGCGCACAGTGAAGGGAAGACTACTTACGGACTTGGTAAGGAGTTTGATACTTCTGTTACTGGGTTGCTCTTTGTGGGGGGGGGGTAGATTGACTAAGCTTGGTGTGGTTTAACCCAGCTGGCAGCTAAACACCACATAGCTGTTCGCTCACCCTCCCCCCTCCCTCTCTGGGGTGGGGGAGAAAAACGGGAAAGTGAAGCCTGTGAGTTGAGATAAAGACAGTTTATTACGATAGGAAATAATAATAATAACAGTGTTTACGAAACAAGTGATGCACAATGCAACTGCTCACCACCCGCTGACCGATGCCCAGCCTATCCCCGAGCAGCCATCCCCCCCACCCCGGCTAGCCACCCCTATACATTGTTTAGCATGACGCCAGATGGTGTGGAATGCCCCTTTGGCCAGTTTGGGTCAGCTGTCCTGGGTCTGTCCCCTCCCAGCTCTTGCTGCACCCCCAGCCTGCCCGTGGGCAGGACAGAGTGAGGAGCTGAAAAGTCCTTGGTTTGGTGTAAGCACTGCTCTGTAACAAAACATCAGCATGTTATCAGCACTCTTCTCATCCTAATCCCAAACATAGCACCCTACCAGCTACCAGGAGGAAAATTAACTCTGTCCTAACTGAAACCAGGACACTTGGTCACATCTGTTTCCCACTAACATACTCAGCTGAAAGTATGTTGAGTATGTGTGAGTATGTTGATGCCACAGTGCATGCCTACCTTCTGTATTCTTCTAAAGTCTGTATTACTTAGTTGCACTCCTGTTGCTCTCTTTGATTATTTTCTTCATGAATTTTTGACTCTTTTTGATTAATTCTGTTTTCTTGGCGACAGAAGCCACTGTGCATATAAGTTAATTGAGAGGTACTTAAACTTCTACTTGCCTGTGTTACAGAACAGGGTGATGGTTATGATGGCTTATTTCTGTTTGCTTTGCATGGAACATAGCCATACAATGTTACATTCCTTTATCATTCTATCAGGCGTTTCATGGTGGGGTGAATTTGTTCAGGAAGGGGGTGGTTTCCACCCATAAAACCACATGCTTTAATTGCATTGGGCCTAATTGTATGAAGTTCAAAAAGAAAGACATATTTAAAAATATATATATATTGCAGAGAAGAATTCTGAAGTTGATATACATAAAGAAATGGTTCTGAGAGCCCCATTGGTCTCATCTCCTCTTCCCAGTGTGGTGTTTTCATCATTAATTTTTTGTCTGTAATTGCCAAGATGCTAGGCCTTGAAGTGAACTAATTTTAAAAATATTTCCTCTACTATCAGTATGGTTAATTTGAGGAGGTAAGCTACCATATTGTCAGCTTCTTGTAATTTCCTTTAAAATAAACAAGGAGAAAAAAGACTTCTTAATGCATCTCTTTTTAAAGATATGAAAGCGGGTACCATTGGAGACATGGCAGTCTTGGGAGTGACGGAAAGCTTCCAAGTCAAGAGACAAGTTTTGCTGAGTGCAGCTGAAGCAGCAGAAATGATTCTTCGTGTAGATGACATTATTAAAGCAGCACCAAGGTATGGCTACCTGTGTTGGGCAGTTACAATGGTATAAAGTAATCTGCATCAATGGAAGGGTAACTGCCTTGTGATAAAAATACCTTATCTGAAACAAAGACAGACATCCGACATGCTAATATTCATTTTGTATGATTTCTTTCGCATTAGTATGACCAGGCCTTCAGAGCCATCAGTGCGCTTACAGTAGCATGTCTGAGAACTGCCTAGTGAAGTCACCAGCTACTCAAATGCCACTTGCAATACTAAAACATTGCAAAAGTGGCTGACCAAAATGTATGGGATTTTTCTTTTGGGGAACTTTTTAGTTAACTGCTTCTGAAGTGGAATCTGCAGCTAGAACAAAATTACTTTTGTTATTAAGTATGGGAAGAAATCCCACTTGTTGGCAGATTATCCTCTGTGTGCCCACTACAAGGTAGTTTGTGCTGCGTTGTGAATCACTTTCTTACCACGCAGAGCTGTTGTATTATCACAATAGGCAGCGCCATCTCAAAGCTGTGAGATAAAACTAGTACTGAAAGAAAAATAACAACTGAAAATTAAAGGCAGGTGGGGGGAAGCTGGTTGACCTCAGTGTTTTCCGAGTTTTCTGATTTTTCTTTTTCTCAACAGGAAACGCGTCCCAGACCATCGCCCATGTTAAATTTTCTCCAATACCTGAGGATGTGTGGACCAGATCTCACTGAGCAGTTTTTTAAGTGATTTTTGTGAGGTTATGGAACAGAAACTTGAGATGAGCAGCTCCATCAACGGCAAGAAGTAACTGCCTTCAGCTGATTTTAACTTATTTCAGTTTACATGTGTTGGGGGGAAGATTTAATTGTACAACCCCTGTTCCTTTCCAGCTTCCACCTAAAATACACTGAAATAAATAAAATCATACTCATCAAAGTTGTACTTGTCTTTGTGTAGAACTAAGAAGTGCAGTTACATTAGAGAGGGAGATGCAGTTTGGGAGAGAGATCACATCCTGAGCCGAATAGTCCATGTGTTTGTCTGTCAGGTACCAGACTGGGGCTGTCTTTACAACTACGGGTTGTTACAACAGGAGGGCAGCTGGTGAGAGATGTGCCACGCTGCATCACATTCCTTTTTCTCTTCTCCCTTGCCTTCCCCTCATGCCTCTTGAGACCTATCTCTATATTCCTTCCTATTCCAGTAGCTCCTTCAGTGCTAATGTGTTTATCCCACTATCAGGAACTTGGACTGTGATGAAGTCTGATTCCTGCAGCAGTCTTCAGGTAGATTTTTGATAATTCTGAGCAAAGAGGAGTGGAGATGCCCCCATCTGAGTGCTAGGCTGTAGAGAGTTGCTGTGACCCCTGGGTGCTATGACCCCACTGGCCCTTCCCGGTGCGCTGCAGCACCTTGGCGAACAGCAGGGGCAGTCTGCTAAAGCAGGAAGATTAATCTGCAAGCACCAACCGTATCCTGGGGTGCATCAAGCACGACATTGTTAGTTGGTCAAGGGAATGAATTGTCCAGCTCTGCTCTGCGCTGGTGCGCCCTCACCTCGAGTACTGTGCGCAGTTCTAGGCACCACAGTACAAAAAGGATGTGAAAATGTTGGAGCTTCCAGAGGATGGGGATGAAGATGGCAAAGGGCCTTGAGGGGAAGATATATGAGGAGCGGCTGAGGTCACTGGGCCTGTTCAGCCTGGAGAAGAGGAGGCTGAGGGGGGACACCTCATCTCAGCCTACAGCTTCCTCACAAGGGGGAGTGGAGAGGTGGGTGACCTATTCTCCGTAATCACCAGTGATAGGACCCATGGGAATGGTGTTAAGCTGAGGCAGGGGAAGTTTAGGCTGGACATTAGGAAGAGGTTCTTCACCGAGAGGGTGGTTGCACACTGGAACAGGCTCCCTGGCGAAGTAGTCACTGCACCAAGCCTGTCTGAATTTAAGAAGCGTTTGGACTGTGCACTTAGTCACGTGGTCTAAACTTTTGGGCAGACCTGTGCCAGGAGTTGCACTTGATGATCCTTATGGGTCCCTTCCAACTCGGGATATTCTATGGTTGTGAAATTGGAAAGTATCTGTGCAAACGTTTTTATTCCTGAAGTGAAACGAATCTGCTTATGGGAAGCTCCTCCAAACCCAAAAGAGACTCTTCTAATTACACAAAGAGAAAATACTGCTTTAAGAGCAGTGTTAAAAACAAACCTTTAAAAAGCAGGTGAAAGTGTATCTTCTTCCACCTTCTCAGATAAATAGTACCAAGTTAATTCCACAGGAAATGAAACACTGAATGTTGATGTTAAGAAAGCCCCAAATTCTCATCCTGTTGAATAATTTCCTTTGTAGAAAGAAATTGTTGGAAAAAGCTTAGATAAAGAGCTTGGAAAGTTAGGTCCAAAGAAAGACAATTTAACTCAGTGAGAATCTCGTACACTTTATTTAATTTAATGAATGTAGCGAGTACACTGTGTGGGTACCAACCAGATCCAAGCTCGCACCTCATTTAACAAGGCAGCCAGCGCTAACGGAGCCTATATATTTCCAGAGAAATTTTCAAGAATGTAAATGACATTAAGCAGTCGCAAACTGGCATTGACTCAAACCTTTTATGGGAAGCCAAACTGTCACTTCTGCGTGCCGTGCTGGAAAGACAGTTCCACTTGACAGGAGGGAGAGGGGGAAGTGGTTGCGCTGCGCCACCAAGGGCTCCCCACCCTTCCCTAAAAGCTGCCTTCCACCAAACCCAACGCTCAGTGCTATGGAATCAAAAGCTAAAAATGTAAAGTCACTCTGAGCCAGGTTTCTCTTCTGTGCTACACCATTAAAAGCAAAACATTCTTAAAAGTTCAGTGCATTTCCAAGGAAATCTGAACAGATCTGAGGTTTGCAAGCTACAGCAGCACCCTGCTGGAGTTCACTTGGTAAAGTTTGCCTCAACTTCAGTTTCTGAAGACGCAGGCTTCCAGCCGTAGGTTTCCTTCACGCATGTTACCTCTGCAATTGTGGTTCTCCCATTTTAGTCAAGGCTTTTTGCTACTGCATCAAAACTCAGCACGTACAGCTGCCCTTACAGGCAGTGCGGTTGGCTATGTAAGACCAAGCAGAAAAAAAAAAAAAAAAGAAAAAAAAAAAGAGCATGTAGCTTTCCTCACTGTCATTTAAAATGCTAATTAGCAATAACAAAACCAGAGTGGTCACAAATTTTCCAGGAAGAAGACAGCAGCTGTAAGAGGACAGTTCTCTGGTCCGCGCTGCTTCCTTGATAGTGCAGCCAGGGCTCCGCTGCCGCGTACCACGTGGTGGGCAGGGAAACCTTCGAGCTGCTGCCTTCCAAACAAGTCACTGAGACAAGTGCCGTGGGTTACTTTAAAGCTGCAGCTCCCAGCAGTGATCCTCACCGTGCATGGTGGCTTCCAGCTGGGCTCGGACACCTCAGCAAGGGGGAAGGAGGGAAGGTGAGCCCACAGGGTTCCCGTGGGTGGAGATCAGTGAGCCCGTATGTGCTCTGCACAACCCACCATGGGAAACATAAACCCCGCTGTGAGCTCCGAGTGGTCCCCGCAGGGGGGAGAGGGAGAAGTCTTCGCTCTGGAGAGCCTGCAGAAGAGGGTGGCTGTAGAAGAGTGTTTTGCTCTGAACTGATGCACCTACCCTGAGCTCTACCAGGTGGCACGATGCCCTCTCGAAACCAGCAAGCGAGGGAGGGGCAGAATCTGGGCAGCACCGTGGGTGTGCTGCCACCCCTGCTGGTGGAGGTAGCTGAGCAGCATCAGGACTCGGCTTCTGGCTCGGGCTTGTCGGTGGGAGGTGGCGACGGTCTCTCATCAAGCGTGATTTCTATCACTGCCCCCGACCGCTTGCGGGGTTCGGGGCTCTCCTCCGACCACCTCCCCACCCTGCGCACCCCTTTGGCCACTTTGGGTGCATTCCTGCAGGGATTGTGGTCGTAGATCACCAGCTTCAGGCCGGGGAGGTGAGCCAGGCTGGGGAAGAAGCGGATGGCGTTGCGATCCACGTCGATCACCTCCAGGAAAGGCATGTGCAGGAGCACGGGGGGGAACTCGGACAGCAGGTTGCCCGAGAGCCAGATGGTGCGCAGCTCCTGCAGGCCCCGCAGCTGGGCGGGGAGCGTGCGCAGCGCGTTGGAGCCGGCGTGCAGGGTCTTGAGCAGGCTGAGCTCGCACACCACCTCGGGCAGGTGCTGCAGGCAGTTGGACTCGATCCAGAGGGTCTTGAGGTTCTGCAGGAGCCGGAGCTCGAGGGGCAGGCTGCAGAGCTTGTTGTTGCCCAGGTAGAGGATGCAGAGCTGCTTCAGCGTGCACACCACCAGGGGCAGCGCCTTGAAGTTGTTGAAGTCCAGCGCCAGGATCTGGAGGTTCTGCAACTGCTCCAGCTCGGGAGGGAGGTGGTTCAGGTTGTTGTCGCTCAGGTACAGCTTGACCAGCTCCCTGAAAGAGCAGATGTGCAGAGGCAGCCTCCTCAGCTGTCTGCCACTCAGATCCACCATCTTGTCCACCGGCATCTCTTCCAGGTCTTCCAGGAGGTATTTCTGGCACTCGTCGGAGGGCACAAAAGCAACTATGGCTTTCAGGCTGTTGCCCATCCTGGGACCTTCTTTGTGCAGAGACTGACGGGGCTGTGAGGGACGAGGCCAGCCTTGGTTTCCTGCTGCTGTGCACTGGCCTGCTGGTAACTCTGTCTTCCCAATATAAGGCTCTGTTTACATGGCACCAGGCATTAATCTCAAGGGCTCTGAAATGTTTCTGATAACTGAATGAGTGTTCCGTGATGGGGATTACGGACATGATGGCTGCGAGCACAGGTCTCCCTCCCTGCCTCTCACACACGCTCAGGCCCACTTGGCTCTCCCAGAAAACATCCCATCTTCCCTCTTCCTCCATGCTGTCGACGTTCTCCAGTTTTGCCTCAAACTCTTGCCTTGATGGAAACCTTGCTCCTCTTGGTTTGCTGTGGTTGTTCTGTCTGTGCAGCCGGTGCTGGTGGTGGGGATTGGCTGGAGAAAGCAAACACCCGAGAAGACCAAATTTTTAAACTAAAAGGATTAGCTTTAATTACACTTTCAGTGGAAATGTCAGCTGTAATCTAATTGTTGTTTAAAATACCTGTCAAGACTTGACCGACTTTCCAGACGAGTGGCACTTTTATGGCTTTGCTTTGCAAGGTGCCAAATACATTATTTAACAGTGTTACTTGCCACCCAGTACTTATCTCAAACCTTTAACAGAAATACTTGGCAATCTGCTATCTTTAGCTGCTGCAGTATTTGTGTTCCTAATTTAACTGTGTCTACTATAGCCTCCGGCACCCTTAACTGCGTAGGGCCTTCTTCATTAGATCATGTTTTGCTTCTTGTCTGAATCCCAGTTTAATACCCTCGCTGTCACAGCTGGCCAAGGCTGCCTTCCAGACACCTTCCAACCGTGCTACTGCAATCCCCAGACTAAAACTGATGGGAAAGTGCCAAGGATTTAATTACAGCCAGACCTGTCCCAGTGACTGGACAAAGGGAACCATCACTCCCATTTTTACAAGGAGTAGGAAGGAGGACCTGGGGAACTACAGACCGGTGAGCCTCACCTCTGTGCCTGGCAAGATCATGGAACAGATCCTCCTGGAAGCAATGCCAAGGCACATGCAAGACATGGAGGTGATCCAAGACAGCCAGCATGGCTTCACCAAGGGCAAATCCTGCCTGACCTAGCTGGTGGCCTTCTGTGATGGAGAGACTGTATCAGTCAACAAGGGCAGACCGACCAGTGTCATCTACCTGGACATCTGTAAGGCCTTTTACGTGGTCCCACACAACATTCCTGTGTCTAAATTGGAGAGATACTGCAGTGAAGGGTGGACCATTCAGTGGATAAAGAATTGGCTGGATGGCTGCACCCAGAGAGAAGGGGTCAGGGCTCTATGTTTGGGGTGAGGCCAGTGATGAACAGTGTCCCTCAGGGGTCTGTCTTGGGACCAGTGCTGTTTAATATCATTACCAATGACATAGACAGTGGGACTGAGTGCACCCTCAGCAGGTTTGCAGATGACACCAAGCTGAGTGGTGCAGTCGATACACCAGAAGGAAGAGATGCCATCCAAAGGACCTGGGCAGGCTGGAGAAGTGGGCCCATGTGAACCTAATGAGGTTCAACAAGGCCAAGTGCAAGGTGCTGCACCTGTGTTGGGGCAATCCCACACATGAATAAAGGCTGGGAGAGGAACTCATTGGGAGCAGTCTTGCAGAGAAGGACCTGAAAGTTCTGGTGGACAAAAAGCTCAACATGAGCCAGCAGTGCATGCTTGCAGCCCAGAAGGCCAACTGCATCCTGGGCTGCATCAACAGAGGGGTGGACAGCAGGGCAAGGGAGGGGATTGTGCCCCTCTGCACGTGGAGTGCTCTGTCCAGGTCTGGGGCCCCAAGCACAAGGAGGATGTGGATCTGTTAGAGCGAGTCCTTAGGAGGGCCATGAAAATGCTCAGAGGGATGGAGCACCTCTCCTACAAAGACAGGCTGAGAGAGCTAGAGAGCTGGGGATGTTCAGCCTGGAGAAGAAAAGGCTCCAGGGAGACCTCATTGCAGCCGTCTTTATACTACAAAAAAGATGGAGAGTGACTTTTTACATGGGCAGATAGTGGGAGGACAAAGAGGAACAGTTTTAAACTAAAAGAGGGAAGATTAGATTAGAGGTTAGGAGGAAATTCTTTACAGTAAGGGTGGTGAGGCCCTGGCACAGGCTGCCCAGAGCAGCTGTGGATGCCCCATCCCTGGAGGTGCTCAAGGCCAGGCTGGATGGGGCTTTGGGCATCCTGGTCTGGTGGGAGGTGTCCCTGCCCATGGCAGGGGGCTGGAGCTGGGTGGGCTTTAAGGTCCTTTCCAACCCAAATCATTCTGTGATTCTGTGAAATATGAGGATAAAGCTGTGACTATTTAGATGTTACTGTGCTGTGTGAGCTGTTCTCCTTATTCTCAGCAAGACACATACCATTCAGGTTGGGAACACTTTTGTTTTTTCAGAGCAACCTTCCCATCTCTTGTGCTTTGACCTCTTGTGCTGCTTCTGATTTAAGCTTTCTTGTGGATTGTCCCACAAGTGTGTCATCCATGGCTATGTCATGGTCTTTGGATTTGAAAGCTGGCAGTGTTTATTTAATGTTGAAGCAGCCTTTCCAGTAGCTGGCTGTTGTCTTTGATATCTGCAGCTCATTGCTGTCATTTTTCACACTTACCATAATTTAGGGAGGATATTTTCTTCAAGCAGTCTGCAGTCACTTTCCAGGAGTGCTACACGGTTGAAATACATGCTTGCTGGTATTCTTGGAACAACAAAATGCAGAACAAACAGAAGATTGAGAAAAAGGCAGTATCAAACAGTTAAGGTGGCCTCATGATCTCTGGTCAAATCTGACGATGCAGAGCTCTCCAATCACTCACTTTTAAATGTAAAACAGCTCTTAAGTATAAATTGGGTACAGGCTATAGGATGTTTTCTAGTGTGTGTGCTGTGCAGATGTGATGGCATGAAGCGTATGGAGGATTATGGGGGGGGGGGGGGGGCGAGAGCAAAAGAGAGGGCAGGTGGGGACCAGCATTGCAGTGGGATGGGGAACAGCACCCTGAGGGCTGTAAAACAGCGCAGGGAAGCTGGGCAGCATATCAACCCTGGAGAACAAAGATGCATTGCAGTTGCCCGTGGCCTTGCTGTGGAAGAGTGGTGTTGAAAATCCTCTCTCTAAAAAGGGCTGAATAGTAAAATTTACACCCCTAACAGAGACATGTCCCGTAGGCAAATCCCTTCAGATATCCTGCTGATCACAACAGCATAAAACTCTAGGTAAGAGGATGTTACTAATGTAGTTTAGGTATGTTTTTCTTAATAATCCATGTATAGAGAAACAACTTTGCAATTTACCTTATGTCTACAAACACACACACACACATATATATATTCCTACTTGAATTATTTCTACTTAATGAACCTTTTAAGCTCCGGGAAATTATTTCTTAGGTATCCTCTGCATTGTTGTTTAATCATTATTCCAGTTTATCAAAAAAAGTCACGATGACCTTTTGTTGCTGCATTTTGTACCTCTGTTGGCTAAATGAAAGCGTGTTTGGAACATGTTGTGAGATCAGTGTACTTGGGAAAAAATAACCTTCATGTTGTGGGATAATAAAGGCCTACATTTGCAATAAAATGAACAGTCTTGATTCTTCTGAGAATTAGTGACTTTGTGGAGGACATGAGGCAGAGACAGTCCCCTCTGCAGACCCAGAGCAGTATTTTGAAAGTCACTTCATGTCTTCAGAGTCACTCCTGATGCCCTACAACACGAGTATTAATGACCTCCGAGAAGCATTTGTGGCATTTGAGGAAAAGTTCAAGCGATAAAGGCGCTCAGCACAGACGCTGCCTTGCTCTTGTCAAAGTGACAGTGCCGTACCAGAGGGCACGACATCAGCTCTGCTTCACAGAAGGGTTTCTGTGGGTTTCTTCAGAAATGCTGCTGCTTTCTGAAAGCTCACTGATGGCCACATCTCTTGCTCTGTGTGGATCTTCACTCTCTTCTCATCTGAAGCACGAAGGCCCTGTAGCCCAGTGGCTGGGATGGCTGCTGGACAGAAAGCACAGCTGCTTCTTGACAACTTCTGTAAAATGGCTGAGTTGAGAAAGAACAGGGAATCCTGATCAAAACCAGACAGCTCAGAAACATCACAATAAAATGTAATTCAATATAAAAGTTGTATGTTACTATTGCATTTTTGAGACTTTTTTTTTTTTTTTTTTTTTTTTTTTTTTTTTCATTTTAAACCAAGGATTAGAATAGAAATCCTGCTGCTTTCTCAGAGCCAAAGCTCTGCACACAGCTGTAGGATTATTCCCAGCTCAGCCTTTGCTGAGAATGGCTTTTGTAGACAAATTTTGGAGGTAAGTTTGAAAAAGCAAAACATGTATTTCAAAATCCATAAAAAGTGAAATCTACATTTATTAATTTTAAGGCTCTCATGCCTCTCTTTAGTTAACTTGACATAGTAAGTCAAGGAACTTAAAGGAACAATTTTTTAAAAATGTCTTTACTCATGCTGAGAATTACTTGGTACACATTTATTTAAATTCTGTGACAGGCATTTAGGCCCCTTCTGTGCTTGTGTTTGTTCTTTTTTTTTTTCTTTCCTTTACTGGAACATCAGTACTAGAGCGGGTGATGACTCCTTATTTTGCATGTCGTTGCCATTCATTCTTTGTAGCACGCTTTCAAAAGATTCAAAAAGTCTCATAAGCAAGTTGTAGGCTCAGTGCTGAGCCTCCTCCTAGAGGGCTAATGGGCTTTGCTTTGCCACTTGTCAGATCAGAGACTCTTTTTGACACCACTACTTTTCTGCCAGGTGACACGAACCCAGATGCCAGGCAGGGGTGGGAACGGTGAACCTCAGGAAACTCTTGGGTAAATCGACCCAAGCGAGTGCTTCCAAACATCCTGCTGAAACATGCACAGCAGAGCCTCAGCTAGAAACAACCTCAGCAGCTGTGTGATGGGAGAAAAACACTGGCTGTTTATTACTGTGTTGCAGACTCATCTTTTTGACTTAGAAGATGTTTTTTGTTATTTTTTTGGGTGGCAATCACACAGTTCAGACCAGAACTCACACATAAATGGAGAATTCATCTTCAGTTTTTTGGGGATGGCTTCTTACAACCCGACCAAACATCCACGTGCTGAGTCCTGTTGAAATGTCTCCATGTAAAAGTGAAACACGTGTATATATTTGTGCCTTGTACACTTCTGGGCTACTAAAGCAAGCTTGAAAAGCAGCTTACACTCTTTGCCATGCTAACAGGAGCCAAACTTCCCCTTTTTATTATATTTATGTGAAAGAAACTAAAGATTGTTGGTAAAATGTATTTTTGGTCTAGACTGTGTCCTGGTTATCAGTGCCCAGCTTCGCTGAGCACCAATATTTACGCAATCCAGCAGTCGCTCTGAGAACAAATTCATCAACTTGCTGCCAAAGCTCTGACCTCCTGTAATTGATTGACCTGGCGAACGGCCCTCTGCTAGTGACGAGGTATAAAAAAGAGAATTCCAAGTAAATGAGTGTCATTGGACTCGGAGCTGGCTGAAGACATGAGGGTGATACTGCTGGCTGTGGTTTACATCCCCTTCGCTGTGGCTGTGGAACGGTAAGAGCTCGTGTCTCAGCTGGCTGCCTGGGGTGACCCATGCTCAGTGCTACCTGAGGTCTCTGAAAAGATACCAAGGAAAAATAGTGTATGAGAACTCTAGAAAGGAGATCCAGCTAGACTTTGTGTATTTCTTTTATTTGCATAGAGTCCCGCTCATTCGATTCAAATCTATCAAGAAACAACTTAAAGAAAAGGGAGAATTAGAAGAATTCTGGAAGAATCACCACCCCGATATTTTTGCTCGGAGGTACCTGCATTGCTTCCCTGCAGATATTACTCTATCGGTAGGAACCGCTTCAGAAAGGCTGTATGATTACATGAATGTAAGTACGGTTATGGTAATGCAATCATACGAACTCTGTTCTGTTGAAGGCAGATTTTTTCCCCCAGCACATTTGAAATCAAGTCTCTCAAAGAAATTGTAGAACTTGAGATGGGAGGCTCATTTTAAATACTAGATCATCAAAAAATAGTGTACTACTTTGCAAAATACAAAATAGATAGATCTAGGTTAGCATGGGACCTGGGCAAGAAAGCTGATGTAATCTAGCAGTGGTAGTCCTCTGACAAGTTTAATTTTTGGCTGGATCTCTATTGGTCTTCAGTGGGTCTCCAAAAAAATGTGGAATTTTTCTCTCTATCTTTGCGTTTTATAAAATCCCCCAAATCTCATTTATTTGATCACATGGGGTAATAAATCAGTGATAACAGAGGCCCATGTAGAATTTTTATTTTTCTGTGTTTGCTATTTTGTTGTTTTTTTTGACCAAAGTGACATAGAGCTGTTTTACTTAACAGATTAATCAATAAATGTTTGATATAGTGAGGAATAGCATCCTGCTCTATTGCTGTTACATGGCACACATGCTTGCATTCTGGTTATCTCATTCATGTAAACTCTGGGGTCAGAAACTATATTCAGTGTATTAATTAACAAGCATGCACTTGAAGATACATATTCAAATATTTGTATCGCTACAAACGACTTGGCACTGGGTAGTGCTTTTCTATCTCCCTTTGAATTCCAGAAATGCTTCTTCCTAAAAATAGGTCTCTTAATGCTGAAGTGCTCTTTCATGGCCAGATATGGGCACTTAGACACTTGCAGGCTGGATGTTGATAAGCTCTTCACTTCAGCATTCACGTGCCCGCAGATTATCTTCAGCTGATGTCCAAGGGCAGTCAGTGATTCCTTTATCCTCCGGATGAACTTTGCTCACTACATCAGATCCAACCTGTGGAATAGAGTTCATTTTTCCTTTGAAAAGTGAAAGCCAGCCCCAGAAATGGTTTCCCTCCTGGCAGAGGCAATGTGTGCTCACGTTTAGATGAACTGGCACTGCAGAACTCGAGGAGGTGCCGCACCGTGCGCCAGGGCCCGTCTGCTCCTCAGCAGCAGCTGCCGGGGGAGCAGCGCGGGGCTGACTACTTTGTCCCCCCCCCAGGCACAATATTACGGAGTTGTGAGCGTGGGCACACCGCCTCAGAGGTTCACCGTGGTGTTTGACACCGGCTCGTCCAATTTTTGGGTCCCTTCTGCCTATTGCATCAGCGAAGCATGCCGTAAGAAAACCTTTTACCATCCCTCGCGCTCCTCATGTTCTGGGTAGATTGGCTGCAGCCGAGCACAAACATAACTGGCAATTTGTTTATTTTTATATTTATGCCACCTGTGAGCAAAATTTGGGAAAAGTCCAAAAGGTTGCTCTCTGAAATTGTCGGGATTTTGGGAGGGGAGGGTCTGGGACAGCTCCGAAGGCCTCCCTCGTCCCGCCAGCTTGCTCCTGCACTGCTGCCGCCCGGCCTCTCTCTGCACCATGCATGAAAGCCAAATCTGCCTCGCCTGCATCTCGGCCAGTTCTGTACAGGGGAGTGGGTGAGTGGCCAGGACCTTCTCTCGGGGCACAGGTATCGTCTGTTCTGTGCAGGGGTGCACCAGAAATTCAAGTCCTTTCTGTCGGACTCGTATGAGCACGGCGGGGAAGCCTTCTCCCTGCAGTACGGCACCGGAGAGCTGCTGGGCATCGCTGCCAAGGACACGCTGCAGGTGAGCATCCAGCCGGGAGGGGTGTCAGCCTGCAGGGCAACACCAGGCTACTCAGGCTCTCTGCACTATGTATAATAAATGTAACAAATTAATCAAAATGGACCTGAAACATCTCTAATTCCTTGGAACCGATGGTGCCCTTACTTCTGCTTGTTCTTTTTTAATGCTGGACAGATCAGTAACATCTCCATCAAGGGACAGGACTTTGGCGAGTCTGTGTTCGAGCCAGGAACAACCTTTGCCCTTGCCCACTTCGATGGTGTGCTGGGCTTGGGATACCCCTCCTTAGCAGTGGGCAATGCTCTGCCCGTGTTTGACAGCATCATGAACCAGAAGCTGGTGGAGGAGCCGGTCTTCTCCTTCTATCTGAAAAGGTCAGTCTTAAATTGACAGTGCCAAACGAGAAGCAAATGTACTCTGGTTGTTGATGGAGACAACAGTGCAGCTGTATAAGTCTTCCATTCCAGAAAGTAATTTCCCTTTTTTTTTTTTTTTTTTTTTTTTTTTTTTTTTTTTTAAATGGAATGAAAGGGAAAACTGTGTTGGGAGGGGATTATCAGTTTTTGGACAGACAGTTCTTCTTGCTGGAGCTGGCCATAGACAAAAGAAAAGTTCCCAGCTCAGACTTGAAGCGTTCTGAGCTGCTGGAGGTTTCCTTATTGCCAGAGGAGATGAAGAGAAATGCAGTGCTACACCCAAGTGGCCACATTTCAGAACAGAAATGTTCCCTAATCTGAACCTAGCTGTAACTCCACCAATTTATCTAGAGTTTATTCTGAGGTGAGAGCAGTAACTGGCTCAACCTGCTCCTAGTGCCTGCCTTCAGCCCTTGGCAGCCTGCAGTAACTTTTTTGAGATTGCTTGGAGGCTCCGAACCGGGATATATTCAGTTACAATTTGGAAGTAATCAGGTTCAGACATCCATACCTGAATTTAGAAAGGTCTGTGGTTTGTCCTTTGCTTTTTAAGTGTAATCTTGTTGGTGTACGCTGACATACTCCCATGTCCCTGCTAACGTGTGTTCTGCTTCCAGAGGAGATGACACTGAGAATGGTGGTGAGCTGATCCTGGGGGGGATAGACCATTCCCTCTACAAAGGCTCAATTCACTGGGTCCCAGTCACCGAGAAAAGCTACTGGCAAATACATCTGAACAAGTATGTATGTTTGTGTGAAATATGTGGTGAAATTCACCTCCCCAGGTAAAGCACACAGAGGCAAAAACACCTAGCAATACAGATGCAGGAGGACTTACCTGGCTGCAGAGTTTCACCTTTGAGGCCCTCAAAGGGGGTGCTTAACAGGATGGGTCTGAGGATTACTGGCTCTCCAAATCTGCTGTGACAAGGGTAGCTGGTCTCTGGGAGAGCATTTTAAAATGTTTTAAAATGATTCACCAATGTCCAAATTGACTCTTGGTGGACTATTCAGTGAAGTGGATGTGAAACCAGGAAACTGAATCCAGCTCTAGGTCCTGTTCTCATCTTTCCACGGTCAAAGTAGTTGGTGTCCCTTTGCTTGTGCTTCATAAAAAACACGAGGATACACACCTCATCTTGGGTGGGGACAAGTTCATCAGCAGGCAGCAAATGGTTGGGGCTGCAGGAGTCCGGAGAGAGAGAGAAGTGGGCCCACAAATGAGAAGTCTTCCTAATGCTACTTGCTTTCTTTAATTTTCTTTTAATGACATTCTTGACTTTTAAGATTGGGAAAGCTTGGTATCTGGTTTTAACTGCAGTCTGTACTTCTGTTAGCAATGATGTGTTGCTCCAGTCCCAGTGTGACAGTCACGATTTGTTTAAAGATGCTTTGTTTTTTGCTTGCAGTATAAAAATCCAGGGCCAGGTGGCATTTTGCTCCCATGGTTGTGAAGCCATCGTTGATTCAGGCACTTCTCTCATCACCGGCCCCTCTTCACAAATCAGGAAACTCCAGGAGTATATTGGGGCAAGTCCATCACATACTGGAGAGGTAAGCGCTATGCAGCCAGAGAAGAGACAGAGAAGAAGAGAAACTGGTATTTGGTGCAAAGAGCTTATAGGGTGGAAAATAACTGAAGTAATGGATCAGAAAAGTCAGAAAAGGCCCACACCTGCAGTCCTTGGCTCCCCACACCCCTTTCTGGAGGTGTTGCATCAGCTGAGGTGCTCGAGGTGGGGCTGGTCACAGGGATGTCTCTGTGCTGCCCGTCGTATCCTCTTGGTGTTAATTTTCTGCTCCCTGGCAATATCTAAAGTACCGAGGTAATGAGCCTGAGATGACTAAACTGACCCATCTCCAGGGAGGGGACAGCTTATTTTTGCAGTGCATTACTGCTGGTCTTTTGCTGACTCCCACAGTTAATACTACCTTACTGTGGCTCCAGGACATACAGTTCTTGTTAACTTCGCTGACTCAAAATTGCACTTTGGAGAAAATTAAGAGTGTTACTTTTGCCCAGTGCACCGGGCAAAGATGAGAGAGAAAGTAAGCTTCCAATCTGCCTCCCTTTGAAAGAGGAAGGCCTGGAGTTACTTCTGTTTAACTTATGAGGCTTCTGACTTCTTTTTCAATGAAATGTTAAATTTTGTTTCCATTCAAATTTTCAGATACATGTTAAGTTTGTTTGATAACAAGTTATAATGGTACATACTCATGGACATAGATAAAATATGTATTTCCAAAGCAGTTATATTAATATAATATAAACAAGAAGCAAGTCCTTGCTGTATACAGTTATCTACTCCAATGCTGAAGTAATAGCACTTAGCTGGCATCTCAGATGCTGCAAAATGGAACCTGAAAGCAATACTTTATGTGACTGTTTTTGTGGCAATGACGGACAGGCTAAGTATACTGGCTCAAATGTATCCTGGTGTAAGTGGGTGCATCTGTCAATGATTTTACCAGAACTTTTATCTCTTTCCAGCAAGGATTAATTTGCTCTGAACATACTAGCTATGTAAATGAATTATGTCTTGCTTCTCACATCCTACAAACCATTGTATTGGCTCTGTTACCCTTATCCTCTGTATCCCATGGTTTATTTTATACTAATGGTCTGACACCTGCTAGGTATACAAAAGATTTAGGACTCAGTTTTCTTTAAGCAGACTTAACAACAAAAACCAAAGTAGATTCTTCCTTATAGGAAGCCCCTAAAACAAGGACTTTAAACTATACAGTTTGCAGCAAAGATCCCTCTGGGGCTTGGAGCATTCTGCAGTGCCAGTTGTTTCATAAAATAGCTAGAAAGACCAGGAAACAATCTGCTCTGTTACTGTAAGTGAATGTATTATTTATAGAAATTAATGGACATGTCAGAGTTTAATTCTTATTCTGTTCTTTAAATCCCACTCCAGGGCACAGTAGAGTATAAAGTGCTATGTTCCTCATGGGCTTTCTGGATAGGTTCTTTTTTTTCTCTCTAAAACTGTGATATTACTGGAGAGAGTGCATGGTACCCAGTCCCAGCCAGGGCATTGGAGGAGTTTTGCTCAGCAGACCTTGCTTATTTCTTCTTCACTGGGGACAAACATCTTGGTTTTGCTTCCAAATTGTAAGGGAGAACATCAGAGTACCCCTTTACCCCTTTGGAGCTTGCAATGATTTTCATCTTCCCTAAGTCCCCGGGGGCATTGGTGCCAGTGATCTAGGCTGCTAGACTGGTTTGACCCAGTGCGAGACCTGCAAAGCTGGAGGGCAGTGTTGGGCTGTAAGTCAGCCTGATTTTGTTTCTCTGTGGTAGCTTCATGATCAGCTGCAGCAAAAAGCTCGAATGCAAAGGACAGTGTTTCATAAAAGCCAAACCAATCACATGTCAACCAGTGTGTTGCTCACAGTTTCTTGTAGACTGCAGAAGAATGTCCAGCTTGCCCCACATCAGCTTCACCATCGGGCACCACGAGTACAAGCTGACAGCAGAGCAATACGTCGTGAAGGTGCGTATCCTCCCAGCTCCTGGCTCCCAGCTCCCAAGCTGGGGCTGGAAGAGACACTGCAAGGAAATGTGCTTTCCCTTCCAGGAGTCTATCGATGACCAAACCTTCTGCATGAGCGGCTTTCAGTCTCTTGACATCACCACTCGCTCTGGCCCGCTCTGGATTTTAGGAGATGTCTTTATGTCCGCCTTTTACTGCATTTTTGACCGCGGGAATGACAGAGTGGGATTTGCAAAAGCTGCTCATAGGAAGGATTATTACTGAGTTGCAGTAACATTTATTCTTCCTCAACCTGAATGCTGATGTCATGATCTTCAGCAGACCTGTGAAAAAAGACTGTAACTGAAACTCTGAACCAGAATGTAGCCACCCCTCCCCAAGATTTAAGGGTTTGGGATGATCCTTGTCCCAGATTACATAGTTTGGTTCAATCTCTATATTTACAACCAAGACATATTTTCTTCCTGAATAACTGATGAACGCCACAGCTCTCTAAATGAAGAGAGCTCATCACAGCTCATCGCACAGACCTGCAAGAGGGCATGAAGGATAAAAATACTTAACGGTGCAGGACCAACAAGATGGCAGTTAAGAATGGGGTGAAACTAAACCTAGTCTGATCTGTTCAGGGTACTGTTGCTTCTTCTTGTGTCCTGTTTCCACCTCATTTCCCAATGACTTTATTTTCTTCATTATGTTCCTAGTTTTGACAACCTTGTTTCCTTCTATATAAATTCTCTTTATATAGGCTTGCTCCAACCATTTTATATGAAGAGTTGGACTGATTCCTGAGTGATCACCATGCTTTCCCCTACCCTTGTAGACAACTTCCTCTCAAACCTGCTTTTCCCCTGGGTTTGTTCTCTCTTGACTCTTCTTCTCTTTGGGGTCTTAGTGTTCAGTGTTGCCTGACACCTCTGCCCTTTGGCGGTTCAGGGAGCTAGGAGCAGCATCTATCTTCATTGCAAAAAATGGATCGCAGTCCATGCAAGGGGAGCTGTTGAGCTTTCTACAGATGATTGAGCCAAAGAAGATCCACCTGAATGATACCCACTGAGATACTTGTTTTGGTTGTTAAAACCAATGCTGCCCCTGTTCATGTGAATAAAATTTCACCAAGCAAAATTCTGCTTTCCACTCAACACTGCCTTGTTTTTCATTTTCTTGCAGTGGTTTCTGCACTGCCAGGGCTGCCTGTGCCGAGGGAGATGAGAGGGTCAACAGCAATTACATTGCCAGTTTGCTTGGTGTCCTGGTGTGGGGAGATGGGATGTGTTGGGGCTGCTCTTCTGTCCCTAAAGCTGAACAATGTCTGTGTGTGGAAAGCTCTGGGCAAGTTTACTGGGCTGGTGGAAGAGGCCATGACTTGAAGGCCTGGACATGAAGGATCAAGTCCTCTCCATCAGGCCCAAATGGCACCTTATCTCCCACCTCCTCTCACAACTAGGCCTGATGTGAGGTGAGGGATGTCAGGAGGCAGCAGTGGTGGCAGACATGGCCAGTGTCCCTGGGCTGCATCTGTGGTGGCTCTCGGGCAACCCCAGCCCTGAGCATCGGGCACCTCCCTGGGGACATGGGCCCATGGTTTGGGATCATCTGGGTGGAGGCCGTGGCTGAGCAGGGCCATGGGACACTGGGGACAGGCTCTGCTTCAGCATCCCTGAGGCAGTGACTGATGGCCTCAGTTGCCACGTGTCTGGATGTGGTCAACAGAGCCAGCGCTCTGCCCATTGCAGGCCTTGGCAGAGTTACCATCATGGGGTCTTAGGTTTTAAGGCTTCAGTTGTAAGACTCAGTAAATATAAACAAAGATAGGTGGTTTGTGTGTTGGTATCTCTGAAATATTGATCCTGCCTTCAGGTGTGGAGTGCTTTCTCTCTCTGGTGCATGTTTTCACAGCTCTGTATTTGCAACTACATCGTGTTAGACATCTGGTATCACAGCTATCAACCTGCAGCAACAACAACTCATCTGCCATTTGTTTCTTTTTACAGAAAAGATTAAACTGTATGAAGTTACCATTTATTTCAGGATTATGTTGTCTTATCCTCTCTTTATCCAGATCATTCTTAAAGAACAGAGTGACCATAAGCAAACTCCTTTGTCTAGAAAACTTCTTTTTCAGGGTGTGTGTATGTGTGTGATATACGAAGGCAAACAAACATCTATGAACATGTATCACTCATTTAATAGCAGCTGGGTATTTCTGTTTTCCTGTTACACAGCTGACTTACCGTTCTGGTACATTTCCATTATTTCCAAAATACATACATATTCCTCAAACAGGAAATTGCAGGAAGAGTTAGAGATCTATTATTTATGACTGAGAATTCTCAGGGTGGTAGGATGTGTCCCTGCAGTGTGAACACTGACAGCTTGGCTCTGTGAATCCTGGCATAGAGCACAAACACATCCTAGAAATATGTGGAAAGTCAGGCTGAGTGTGCAGGGACCATCCCTCTTTATTCTGATGTATCTTATCTCTTTTAAGATTAACACCTCTTGCTGGGCGCAAGCTGTTGTTCTGACATATTTATCTTTCCTGGCCCTGTTATCTCCTCAGTCTTTTCCAGCTTTGCCCACTTCTGTAGGGTTTCCTCTCTGGTCCTAGTAGACATCAAGCTGACTTTGCATGGTGGGTCAAACGTTTGCCAGAAGTGTTTCTTGACAGTTCAGTACGGTCAAGACAACTGCATTTCTCAAAATATCTTTATTCATGCAATAATTCTATATTGTTCACATTGCCAGTGAATGTGAATTGTAAATTGTTGGGGTAGATAAAATAGTCCGTTTACCATGCTAAGGCAAATAGCTCACCAAAGAAGTGCCTAAAAGAGCATTTAATTCCAAAAGACAATTTAATACAAGTCAGAACCCGCAGATGTTTGCAAAAGTGAGATAACAGACTAAATGAGGGGAAATTTTTCTGATAACTCAGCCCAGCAGTAGTTCTTTTTTATTATATTTATATTATAGCTAACCCGGAGCTGGCCTGCTGTGTGTGAAATGTTATTTGCTTATTGCAGAATATACTGTGGGACTTCAGATCTGTCGTTCCTAATTTAACATACATCTGTGTGTAATAGACACCTCTGTGGGACTTAATTGAAGCTTATCCTCTCGGTGGTTACTGGACAGCTTCCTTTGGCTTCCATTGAAGAATGGACACTGATGCTGGGCCAGGGAGCGCTGGCAGAATGAGTGGGAGAAGCAGAAAAATCATTGCTCATGTCATGCTTAATGGCCTGGCTGAAAGCATGAGTGTGTACCCTAGGTAGCAGCCAGGCCAAGAGGAAAATGATGGAAGCTGAGCAGAGCTGGACAATGAGAAGCTGGGAAGGCTTTTGCAGGCCTAGGTGTGCTGAGATAAAACCCGTTGATGTCTGGGTTGGGGAGGATGAGCATTCTGCTCCCACAACTTTAACCCTAGTGGAAGCTGTGTGAAGGAGGAGATTGAGTAGGTGTGGTGGGACCAGATCCTCTGTGAGGATTTGTAGAAAAGTCATCTCTAATTTCTGGCTTAAATCCCCTTTCAGAGGGAAAAACAGTACCTCAAGCTCATGGTCTGTGAGGACAGAGTTATATAAGAAGCCAGATTTTCTCCATAGCTGCTGAAAATCCTTCCTATATATGCCAGCAAAAAATCCCTACAAGAGTGGGGGAATGAGATCAGTTGCCTCTGCAGCTCTCTACCTCTTGAGAGAGTGCTACAGCCCCTGGGCAAGCTACATACATTCTCCAAGGAGCAGAAACCAAGGCTCAAAGCTCCAATGCCCAGTCATCAGAAGATTTACATCCTCTACATCTTCTCTTTTTCTTAATTAAGTTAAATATTAAATCCTTTTTTCCTTTTTTTTTTTTTTTTTTGTCCCCCTCCATTCTGTAGTGGCATAGCTTCAGCAGGAGCAGAGCAGGCTCCTGCTCCCACAAGCCACAAACAAGGAGCCTGATTTTTCAAGCATCCCTCCAGGCAGTGGGAGATACTAGACTGAATCTCTCCAGGCTGAGGAGGGAATTGAGCCCACACCTCCCCTTCCAGCTGCTTGACTAGAAATCAAAACTGTTGGTGATCTTGCAAGGATTAATTAACAGGCTTAAATCTGAAAGAATGGCCATCAGATTAGATGGCAGTGTTCAGGGTGGATCCAAAGTGTACAAAGCCACCTCTGCTTTTCTTTACCTTAGTGTTTCCTCTAGGTGAACCTATACATCTCACTGCTGTGTGTGCTGCCTGGTTTACATCCACTCCTGAGGCTCTCAGTTCTTTCCATAAGTGTTTTCCCCACAGGGTCACAGATTTGAAGCAAGTGACCAAATGGCTTAAAGCATGTCACCACAGTGCCTCCTGTTTAGGTGCCCAAATCCTCTATTGGAACTTACTCAGGACTTGTCTGAGCAGCATGCCTGCCTTTCTGCACTTTCCAACAAATCTGTGTGAGTACCATTTTCAAGAAAAGACAGGAAGTTCAGCCAGACCCAGAAGAAGCACTGTCAAAGTTTTCTTTCACTTTTCTCATTAGAAAATTCTACTATGGCTGTTTCTTTTGTGTCCAGGTTACCCAATAAGTGGTACATTTCAAATGTCTCTGGAGCAGCAGCAGAAGTAACATTTTTTCCATCACTTAAGGTCTTTTGCTGTGAAGTTGTCCCAGGATCTGTTACAGGAGGTGCAGAGTCAGCATTTGACATTGTACTGGGACTATGGAAGCTCGGTAAACTCCATCTCTGGAGGTTTCCCTCATGATCTGTTACAAAACCGGCTATGTTACTACTATGGGGCTCATATTTGGGCTCCCCTATCACGCTAGGAAGTGACTGATGCATGTCAGAGTCTGGGAGGTATGTGGTCATTTCTGGGGGGAAGAAAGGAAGGTCCAGAAGAGTCACGTCTGCCTCAGTTAGGCTCCTTTGGAGCTTCTCTTCTGGCATGCCTGGGGTGCTCTCTGTTTGCAGAGATGGTTTGCCCAGCACATCAGGTGCTTTCTCCTCAACTTCAGAGATGATGACCTCGGGAACTGGCTTGCTTGTCTCAGATGAGGTGTCACTGTCATTGAACTGTGTCTCATTCCTCGAGGTTTCAGTTATAGGTCCTAGATCTCTGCTACTGTGAAGTCTGTTACTTCTTTCAGCTCCTTCATGTTTCTTCCTGAAGCTTGAGGTAGAATGTCTCCCTCTTGTGTGCATTTCTTGCAGCCTTCTGATGTGCCCCTTTTCATCTGCTGGGAAAAACACCGAATTCTCACTCGTCTGCCGATTGTAGCGCCGGTGAGCAGGGGATGAAGGACTCTCATGGACGCTGAGAAATCTCTTGACTCTTCTCAGCACTGAATGTTGTCTTCGGTGTTTCTCCTCTTCCCAGGGCCACTCTTCCCCATAGAGGAATTCGGTGTCAGCCAGCCTGCCAAATAATCCAGGTGGTAGGTGTTACTTACGCACAGGAAGTGTTGCAGTCTGCATGCACTGCAACTCTTCTGCATATATCCCACTGTCTTGGCAGGAAGAAAGCAATGAGGGAGGGGTTAGGAACCAAATCTCTCATGTGTCGCTCAGGAAGGGCATGGAAGGGAAAATTTGGGTCAGGAGCCAGGGCAGCCCAGCGAGGCTGCTCCACTCAATACTTGGTGGCAGCCCCTGCAGCAGCTCCACATGGTCAGTTTGCGCTTAGTATGAGGGTAAGGGGGGAAAGAAACCCTGCACAGTGCTGTAGATCAGGAGAAGCCTTCAGGCAAATGAGAACAACTTCTGGTTAATGAGAACAACCATTGTTTCATCTGCCAGGCCATTCACTACACAGTAGAGACCCAGTGCATCCCAGAAGACAAGTCAAATTAGCCTGGTTATCTGTCCTAAGGGCAAGGATTGCAAAAGGACTTGGGCCAAACCTGAGGCAAGGAACTCAGGGAGGAAACACTAACCCAGAAGGACAGAGGAAGTGTCATTCTGCATTTGTGAAGATGTTAGTTTAGGGGACTGAAAAGAACTTGGATTTCGGTTCAAGATTTATATATATATTTGCTTTGGATTTGGATGACCCATCAGACCTTGTTTTTGGAGTCTGCAAAAACTAGTTCTTCTTTAGAGAGTTGAATGCAGAAATATTTCAGAGTGGAAAACAGTTAATAAGAGAAGCTGTTTGCATTTCATTGGGGCTAACATGAAACTATTCTTCATCTACTACCCCTCATTTTTGTGGAGTGTTTCTTATTAAAAATGTTCTCATACTTAATAATGTTTCTTCTTATATTTTTCATTTTTTTCTTGTGGTAATTACAGTAAAATAAATTATATTCTATGGATTTTTCTTCTTCTCTTTTGGCTATCTAATAGTTTTTCCAGAATGAAAGAACTTCTGAAAAGGCCGTGTGTGATAAAAGGAAGTGATATAAAGCTTTGTTCTTTGTATTACAAGGCAAGCAAAAATGGAAAAATAAGAGGAATAAAAATGAGAAAACATCAATTTCCTTTCCAAGACCAAATGAAGCAAAACAAAGCAAAATAAATCCACTTTTTGTTTTGTTTTGTTTTGATGAAGGCTGGAAATTTTTGAAAAAGTTGAAAACTTTTTGAGATATACTTTAAAGCTACAAAAAGATACTGAAGTTTTTAAAAAAAGATTTTCAGATAAAAATGTATACTTGTCCTGGTATGTGCTTAGGCAGGATGGTATTTACACCTACTGCCTTGTTTTATATTAGAGCATGTCACAAGTGTCTAAACTTAACACCCTCTAAGCTGACTGCCCTATCACTGCTGTCTAATATAGATCCTGACAACACCTGGCAATCCTATTGACTCCTAACACTTCTTTATAACAAGGGTTACTGTGTTGGTCTTGGCAAATAACTCCTCTTCTTTATCCCCTCACAAAATCTGACCACTCCAGTTTACTTGCCTAGATTATTAGTCAATGAAAAGCCATACAACATTTAAGATGACTTCTTGTTTATCTTCACAAAAATTTGGACTAATTTAATCCAACAAGGTAAAAGGCATCATCTGCTAATTGAACAGGCAAATGAATAGCTATTTGTGGGTGTATGAATAAGCTGTAGTAAATAAAAAAATATTAACACAGTTTGTCACTGTCTTCAGGTGCCGTCCTGTACTCAGCGACTATCAGCAAGCCCCCCCTCCCCCCCAGTGTAATCTGTTCATTAATTAGACAACGTGTGCTATGGGTGCACAGTTTGTATGAGCACGTGGATTGCTGAGGACATCACCCCGTCAGCACCAGCTGTCCACCCCCTCCCAGTAACTTCATTTCCCATCTCAGTCTTCCTCATTCACAATATCATCACATCCTTAAGTCCCATGCCTCTTTATCACATTCCCACAAAGGAAATGGTCTTAATCAGGTGTTACAAACTGGAACTCCCAAGGCAGCTGCTCCATATGAGCGTTAGCAGGGAGAACCAGCCTTTGGGGACCGGTGAAGGTCCCCAAAGTGTACAAGCCACTGGTGCCAGCCTGCAGCCCTGTGCTGAGTGTCCATCAGCCAACAGAGGTGTTGGGCTGCCCTGGTGGTAATCTTTCTTATGGCATTAAGGACTTCAGTGCCACTCACCCCATTTCAATAGTCGATCCAAGGAATGACGGAATGCAGTAATCAGCAGCTGCTTTTGTGTAGGGCGGCCGGGCAGAAGAGTCATTCCAGTAAATATCTTTCTCCATCCTCGGTAAGTTCATGTGCATCTCATCCACCGCCAGAAGCGAGACCTTAGATATTTTTTGTATAAATTATGTCACGTTCAATATATTACAGCATACAAAATAATCTGCTTTGAACTCCCTGACTCAATATTTCTTTCAAAACCCTTTAAAGTAAGCCATGTATGGTGCCCTGGGCATTGTGAAGAGACTCAGTGTTATTAAAATACATCCCAAATACCCTCCTATACCCATGAAATTCTACATTTTATTGTAAATTGAGTCTTCTGTGCTGTGAAGATATTCCTTTGGGATTGAAGTCCTTTCCTCACAAACCACGTGGTTAAATGGACTTGTAGTCCTCTATGTGCTATGGGCAGTCTGTGCAGGGTGTTAATTGTGCTTCTTAAAATGTTCCACAAGTTGAGGGTTTTTTTGATAGGCCTTGTCCACATTTTAACACCTGCAGAATCAAGAGTGTGACCATCCTGATTTAGGGCCTTGTAATATATTTCATAAAAAGGGCTCTCTGTCACACTTGCAAAAGGAGCCTGAGGTAGTGTTAAGCCAGACACCATCTCTGGCAGGTGTGAAGGCCTTTCCCACTTCTGCGCACGCTTGAATTGCTTGGTTTGCTTCATATTCAGGTTTGCTTTTCCTGCCCTTGCTGCCCCTAAAAACAGTCTCTGAAGTCCCCAGCACTGAGATTATATATATATAGGTATTTTATTATTATTATTATTTTTAAGGAAGATTAATATATATTGTAATCATTAGACATTCAGATCAGCAGAACATGTTTTTGTCTAGATGGGAATAGATGGCTTTTGTATTTTGCGGATTAAATGACATTATTTGTTTTTCCTGGCATAAAGTGAGCTTAAAGTCGGAGGTAGTTTGTTTGTGTGGTTAGTCAGGCAGCAAGCAATGCCAAATACCAAAATTAGGGTGCATTAGATTATGAAAATAAAACCTGGGGATTATAGCTATAGGTACACCTTCAGGGAAGGAGTTTGTTTTGATGACGCTTGTTGCCCTTAATTTGTACCTCGATGTAAGAAATGGGATTAAATGTGATGATGATCTATAATACGGTAAAGCTGGAAGTAGAAATAACAACAGTAACCTGTAAGTTTCGATCGATGCACCAATTAGTTTCAAAATCATCATCATCTTCTCCAAATGGATTAATAAGTTGCTCTGCGACCTGAAAGAGAAACGAGACCGTGTGAATAGAGGTTGGCATGCAATGTCAGGACTGCTGCTTCAGAGAAAATATGATCTGATTTTTCTCTCCCTCCCTGCCTGTCACTTGCAATCATAACACGGGCTCCAGTGTGATGTTTTTGCCAGTCGAGTGAAGGAACAGCTTGGTTTCCCCATGGATGCAGCCCCTGGTGTCTCGTTCGTGCTGTCAGTCATGATTGTCAGCACTGGTCTACAGGATTTGAGAAATGTCCGGGCCACTGTGATTGTCACAAAAGATATTCCTTACCTTCCCTCACTGCTGTCTTGGGCTGATTTAAATTAATGATTTAGCTGCTGAAGGCTCTGTTATTTCATTATGGGCTTCGATACTCCACCGGCCCATTCAGTTAATATTTCCCAGCAATGCAGCTGAAGCCTTCTGGAAGGCATACATCTGTCTTTCGAACCCAGGCTTAGATGCCAGCCCCTGGCCGCTCCCTATTTACCTAAGGTCATGCTAACTGCATCTCTCTGACTGTTTTTGAGGAAAAGCAGCCCACAAAAATCCTCAAATCTAGTGAAAGCTGTGTGTCATGCTAGCCAAAGCCAAGATCCTGGAGATGGCCAGGGCCATGCAGGGAGCAGTGGTGAGGTCCCAGCTTCAACACAGCATTTGGCAAAGAGGCTGCAGGGTTAAACAGCCCTGCTTGTGAAACTTGCTATGGGCTGCTGTGATCTAAATAACTTATAATAGCAAGGCAGTCACTCTGTGGTTATTTATTCACATGTGCCTCATGATTAAAGACCTCTCAGCTGCAACATTAGCTAATCACTTGCTGACTCTCCTAGGCCAGCAGTGGAAGGTGAGGAATGAACTGCTGAGAAGACCAACACTATGAAAACCCCACTGAAGGCAGGAGGAGTGAAAAGCAGACGGGGCAGCTCTGCTCACACCTGTTGGTGTGCCCCGGGGCCCTGGATTTCAGATACGGCGATGTAGCTGCTGGAATCGTAGTGTGCCAGAGCACAGGTGGTGCTGTAGCTCTCCAGGTAAGACACTGGATCAGTTTGGTGTTAACCCAGGAATCACTGCCCCAAAATCCACTGCAAAACCTGTCACATGAGCTAAAAAAGCACAATGACCATGGTCAGGACAGAGGGAACAGCAGCAATGGCCTTTTCCTGGCCACTGGCTGCTGTTGTCTGGAAAGGAATGTAATGCTAGACAGCTAAGACCTGTATTTGGATGGCTTGTCTATTACAGTAATGAAAACTGGGATTTAGCAATGTCTCACGTGACGGGAAACTTTGTCCCTGTATTGCAGGTATAACAGATCAGGCCTGAAGCCAAGGAATGAGCTCAGTTTCGCCATCATTTCTGAGGAACTGCCAAGTTACTGGAAGTCGATAGTGCTGAGCCCTTTACACAATCTGGCAGCCGAAGCCCAATGCACTCAGCAGGAAACGGGCTTTAACCTTCAGAACAGAAATACCCCGACTCTGTGGCACTGCAGGTCTGAGGGAGCAATGCCGATTTTAAATCTGCTTTTTAAAAGCTGCTTCTCCTCCCTTTCATTGTCTTATGCAGAAAATTTCTCAGTTATTATGACATCCCACACCTGCTGTTGCCTGGAGTTGGCTGGGAGTCTCAAGCCTAACTGGAAAAGATGCTACTGATAGCCTTGGGTGTTGATGGAGGGGAAGGCATTGGACAGGGGAGTCAGGAAGAACAGCATCCAGTTTTGTAACTCACTAGTAAAACCCTGAAAGGCAGTGCCTAGAGATAAAGCCTCTCATCTGCAACTTCAAAGAAAGTCCGTGATGAATGCACTTTAAAAAGATAGGAATTTAAGGTCTGTAGGCATCTACCCTGCTATTAAATATCTGCAGTCCTTGCAAAACCCTTGCAATACACCAGCTTGGTATGCTGCCTTCTTTTGCCCAGCCTTTGTGAGGTGGCTGTGGGACGAGGGTTCTAAAAATGGGGGCTTTAATGGGAAGAGGGCTCGAAATGGCCAATTTTGTGCCATTTATTTCCTAACAAAAGTAAGCTCAAAGTTTCCCACTATGATTATTAATCCCAAAAGGAAACCTAATGTACAAATTTGCTTTTCATTCATTTTCTTTTTTTCAATTAGTCTACCTTGATACTCACTGCAGAGGAAAGGATCAGTGTGAGGTGTGTGCCTTAATTACTCATCTATCAGATTGATGACGGTATGTTAACTGACCAGGCATCAATGGGACGATGGGTAGCATCCAAGTCCTTCCATAACTTTTTTAATTAATGTTTTTATGCAATGGGATTGTAGATAATATTAGCTACAGTGTTTGATAGCCATCTGAAACTGGAGACCTTCAATTGCCTGCATCTGATTAGTTAACAGTAGACACTAAAGGCAGGCCTTGATCCTAAGAAGCAAGTATGATTTAGTCCCTTTCAGCTCATGCCAGGTCTGCAACATTATTTCCCCACTGCACAGCTGAGGGGGAGAAACTTTTTTTTATTATTTTATTATTTTTTTATTATTATTTTTTCCTGTTATTTTATAGTCCAAGTCCTGGGATTGGATTTTGCTGGAGTAATGCTTCCTTGGGGAGCTGTCACTGCACTATTAATAAAATGGGCTCTTTCAGGTTCCCAACAATTTCTCACAGTAAGATCTGTTGAGTAAAATTAAAAATGTATCAGATGACTTTTTCTTTATGACCACAGGACACTCTGGGCTGAATCCTGCTTTGGTGTAATTCCATTGATACTTGGTGATTTTATAGTGTGCCCTGAATCTGACGCCTTGACTTTGGCTCTGATACCTTCACCAGCTCACCCAGGGAGGGTTCCCCCATCACCTTCCCAGAAAACTAGTTTACCTTGAGCCATCCTGCGTAGAAGAAGAACTGTAACAGTGTGAAGATTGGAATGTAAAGATCTAAGTCATGTCCCTGATACCCTTGGTCAGTATCCAAAAATTGGCGCCCTATCAGGCAGGCAAAGAAAAAAGTATAGACTGCAAGAGTAACAACCTGCAAAGAACAAAACTTAATTGGAAACATGTAATAATACAGTCTTATGCATAAGGCATCACATATCCAAAGGCCTCTGACTGCCTTTCGTAATACTATTTACAGATCTGTAGAAAAATGTTACAAATAAAGAGGCCACATGAGTAATTATGGCTGGGAAGTAGACCCAGGAAACAAGCATTTTGGTGCTTCCCCGCTCTCCAAATTATGCAAGGACTTCAAAACATCTCCACATTAAACATGACTTATATATTTAGCCAGGCGTCCATAATCCAGTGGGACTCAGGGAGTGCCCAACAGCTTGTAGCAGCCAGTCAAGTCTATGGACATTTGACACAAAACTCCCCTTTTATGGAAACCGTGTTTCAAATTTTGTGAAAGATGACATCTCAGTACCTGTGTATAGACCAGTGGAATTCCAACCCAGTCATAGCCAAACAAAAGGCTACACCAGGACCGGTACTTATTCATCTCCTGAATGGGAGGGGAAAAAAAGGAAAAAAAAAGAGAAATAAACCCCAGAGAACTTAAATGGCATCAATTCTGAATGATAAACATTTTGTTACAGTTCATTTTTATACATGCAAAAGGACTTGAGGCAAGAAAGTGTAGTATAAATCGATTAAATGATTATATCTGGCAGCTCATTGCCATGCTTGAATATTCACTTAATTTATGGAGTTTAAATGCTTTAGTATGATATCTATTTCTTCACAAATTATATTTTGTTTCTATCTTATCTACCATTTAGTTATATATAAAATAGAACATGTTATATCATATAAAGGATGTTTGACCACGTAATAAAATATTCAGGGAGATTATTGTTCCTGAAACTGATATTAAAATTTTCAAAATGCCAAATAATTCTTAGATATTTATTTATTTATTTATTTATTTTTTATTTTCCTGCAGCAATGAACCAAGTATAAATTTACAGTGAGGCTAGAAGAAATCTTTACTCATCGAATTGTTGTTTCAGGTAATACCTCCTTAGTCATATAAATACAATCCCAGTGCACTGCTGCTGTGTGTGCCTGAGCGTACAGTGGTACACAGAGAAAAGCGGTATAGACTTTGAGTAAGATCATTTAGATGACTCTGGAGAGTTGTGTGCACTAAATCGAATTGTGTAAGTGAAAAGCTACCGCATAGTAATTTAATACTAGTTTTCTGTAGATTTACTTTTTCTGCTTACATTCATTAGCGTCTGCAGATCCACACTGTCTCGAATTCTACCCTCTTTCCGTGCCTTCGATGCCAAATTTCCAAACCAGACAAAGGGAACCCAGTATTTTAGGTGGGGAGACTTAAGGTCATCAAATATTTTTCTTTCATATCTTGTCATAAAACCTGTTTACAAACAACAGGAACAACAACAAAAAAAAGAGTTGATTTATTCTGTGCAGACAGTGCCATTTATGTTATATATTTTGGATATGATTATGTTCATAAGATATTTCCATAGAACTATGCAAAACACTAATTATAATAGCCTCCTTTTTTTAAAAAAAATAAAAAATAAAAAAAATAAAAAATTCCAGGATGATTCTTGCTTAAAACAACTTATTTCTGCACTAAGTATCTGAAAAACAATCTGTCTTGATCAATATATGCAGCAATTTGCTATAGCTCTGTTTTCCTATGCGAGTGCTGAAATACTGTAGATACAGATAGTACTAAGTATTGTACAGATCACTCTCCAGTTTCATATTCTACTTTTAGAAAAGCAAGGAACTGGATAACATCAGTCAATAAACTATCACTTTTCAGCAGTGATGGCTTTTAGCAAGATGTCATTATACGTTGCAAGACAGCCCAGCGACTTTCTGAACCTGATAATTTTTTGGTAAATCTGCAATGAAGTGAGCAAGCCAGGGAGGGCTCAGGCATGTACATGAAACATAGCAGAGCAGAGAGTGCGCCTTCTGCCAGTGAAATGCTCCTCTGCCAGCCTGTGATTTATCTTAGGGGTTATGCAGGTGAGTGAGGAGAAGGAAGAGGAGCCATGCAGAGAAATCCCGCGGCTCGCAGTGCACCGGGCCATGCTCTGGGGCTGCAGGCTGAAGGCGTGCTGCACTCTGCCTGGCCGCCTGCCTGGCCCTGGTGCTGGCATTATGTTTCCTGCAGAGATAGCCTGGCCTTGTGAAGTCCTGTTTCCCTCCGTGGTGAGAAGCTCCAAGGGCAGCCAGGGATGTGTCTGACAAAATCTGCGCTGCCTGGGACTGGCATGGGGGCAGCTGGCTTTTGGAGCAACACCTCAACCCCCTTGGGCCTTGTGGGTCGGAAAGTTCTGGTCTGGTGTGCTGTCCTCCTTCCACCTGTGCCTTTGAGAAAAACAACCCCAGAAATTTAATGAAGGGGAACATCACACTTTCTTTTGGCTGACTCCTAGATTTTCTAGTATTGGAGCAACCTTTAGGTTTGAGGACCTTAGTTTTTGCTCAGGTGGGTATAAGGCTTCTTTTATTGTGTTGATTTTAGATCTGAAACAGGACAAAGATAGTAACAAAGCAGCTCCAAAATAAGTAGCTCATCCATTAACTACAAGTTTAACAATAGATGGAGTGCTGTAAATTCAGTTTTGGGGAACTGAGAATGGAAGTGTTTTTTTCCTAGTCCTCTAGCTTGTAAGTCTAGTCCTTTTTCTATGCCTTTAGCTAGTAAGTGTTGATCTGCTCTTACTAACATTGGTGATGATACATGAAGCTGTGAAAAAGAAATATGTGAAAAAGAAATGTATACAAACTTCCACAGCTTTTTTTTTTTTTTTTTTTTTTTTTTTTTTTTTTAATGTGAATAAGGTAAGAGCACATTTGTTAAACAAGGCGACCTTCATAAACACTCTGTTGTTGACACTGCTGTACATTTGCAATAGTATAACACAGGAGGTATGAACACTGCAAGTACTTAGAAGGAGCACAAGGACAGCACACATTGCTGTTGGGCTAGAAGAAAAACAGTTCAGCAGCAAGATACAGTATTCCTGCAGAATCCTGGAACTTCAGAACAGAGTAACACACAATTTTTAGAAGGTCCCTGTGTGGTTTGCAGCCAGCTCTCATAATCAGTTGTACAGAAATAATCAGGTAACTGATTATTGACCTGCTAGCCACAAGTCCTCCTGACTCCTGAAAGTCAGTCTTTAAGGCTGCTTTTGATTTTTTGGCCAGATTTCTTATTATAGGACAGCAAAAGGCGTTTCTCTCATGCTGAAACCGAAGGAATATAAAAACAAATGTCAGTCTGGAGTATGCAGTTCCCTGGATTGGTTCTAGGAAGTCATTATTGAGAAGGGCACAGCCTGAGGGGTTCATGGAGAAAAGCGAAGCTCCAAGAATCAGTGCAGTTCTCCACTTAAACTGGGTACCTTTTTGTTGAGAAAAAAATAAACATCACTGCTCTTTTCAAAGTAACATTCAAGTTGCCATTATTTCTAAAGTTAAGGCATTCGTGTTTATACTAATTAAATATTGTCTTTGATGGACATTAATAATACCTAGAATACTTATCACAGAAAATATTAAATATTTCCTGCTGGTAAATGTTACAGCACCACGAGCAATACACAATACAGAATTGCTTGTTGTAGTTGCAGGGGTAAGAAAACACCTTATATTCCACGAATTACAGGAGAGGATATTAAACCTCTATTATTAAAATTAAACGGTGTCTAAATATGTTCATCTTATTTTTATTTAAGTGTATTTAAAGAATTAACTGACAAACTCTCTGAACAAGAACATTGGAACTGGAAGACTGGAGCAGTTCCAGAAAATTGAAAATATTTGGCAAATACTCTGCCAACATCTTGAAAAGGGTGATCTAAGGAGTGACAGGGCACTGAATCCTTGCAAAAATATGAAAAGCTTGACACGGGATACAATCAATAAAGAATGAAAAGACAATAATGTGAAGAGCATTAGCCAAAGTGGTCTTATGGAAAAAGTATTAATGAGAACACAAGTCTGGCTGGAAAAAGTCAGTAGTGCTCTCCCTGAAACAATTCATGGGGTATTCAGGGCTCCCGTCAAAATGGAATGGATTGAGGCAAGACTGGTTCAGGGTACCCATGTCAAATGATGTAATGGCTAGAGGTTAGAAGAAGGAACTGATTGGTGGACATCTCCCACGAAGTGTGCTAACAACAATCAAATATATATGTTTCATTTTATGTTTCTCTATTCTCATCTGAGAAAGAATTACTTAGGTAGGTACTTCATCCTAGTGGTGGGTCTGGGACTGTGAACTTCAGTCAACTGCAGGTAGCCATGTTACCGGGTTCTAACCTCACGTTTCTCTTCAGCACCTCCTGTTTGGTTTGGGTGGCTCTCTGCCCAGCGGTTGACTCATGTTTTTCAAGATTCATGTTCTTGAGCATCCACCTTTCCTTTCACACCTTGCAACAAACAGGATTTGAAAATTAAGGACTGCCAGGCATTTGATGCTTATGGCGTACGTGCTGCAGTACTCAGCATCGTGATGTCATGCGTCTATGTGAAATGACTGCCTACAGTTCAATAAAGAATGGTAAAAATGAAAGGAAAAGCTTAGAAAATAGTTATGAGGAAGACCCAGAGCTGAAAACCATACCTTGCAGGATGAGACTAAGGAAGATGAAGCTCATATTTTTTTTAAGCCTCTATGCATTCTGCTAATAGGTAGTTATTGAGAGAAAATGGTGTTTTCAACTAACTAACTAACTAACTAAAAACAAAACAAAACAAAACAAAACAAAACAAAAAAAAAAACAAAAAAAAACAACCAAAACCATTTAAAAATCCAGAGAATAGAAAATGATTTTATGCAAGTTGAGACTCCGAATGGAATTCCACTTTTCAACAGTGAGTTCACTGTTGTGAATGCCAGCTCTGCGGTGTATTCTCCATTGTAATCAGCTGAATTTTAAATCAGGGCTGCTTAGATTCCTAGAAGGTATTACAGTTCAGTCAGAAATTGCAACTTGATAAAGGAGGTTGTGAGTAAGCTTTTATGCCGTGTGTTGTGGATGAGTCAGGATAGATTATCATTGTCCTGCTCTCAGATTTAAAATCTATGAATTTAAGCAGTTCATTTGCTGAAAAGGGAGATGTGTAGCAGTAGTTACACTATGGCAGTTCTCAGTTTGAGGGCAAAATGCAGAATCGGCACAAGTTGTTTCAGTGATGCCTGCTCTGTAAGTATCAGATTCTGCCATTCACGTTCATATTAAATGTTGCCCTCCCATGCAGCCTGTTATATAATGCCGTAGGGAATTAGGGAGGGGATAATTGCAGAGTGCTGTCATAATCACTGGATGCTCGTAGTAGCAAAATATACCCTCAAGTGCTCAATACCGCATCAACAAAAATTCTGTGGCACAATGTGTATAAGGACCCACACAATCTGTACTGAAATCCACGGAGCTGCCTGCCAATACGTAGTTATGTAGTGTATAGTAGAATGTTTTCCACTGTGCAGAAAAAAAAGAAATTTGTTTTCCAGTCTACAATTTTTGTACAATGCTGTGACATTTTGTCTCTTTCGGAACAGATTGTCTTTAGCAATAGGGAGGCAGAGCTGGATTAGCCTGCTGGAAATGTGGTAATTTTCCAGTACATGCTAGAAACAGATTGCTTGGAGAGCATGACAGAAGCTTCCTTGACCTCTCACAGGCTCAGGTAAACAATATTTTTGAAAAGCACATGGAAGAGAACTACAAAATTCAACTGAATTTTGGAGAAAAGGGTGACAACGCAAATGATTTTTTTTTGGAAAGATCAGTGCATTCTGCATGGATTTTTTTTCTCAACATCCAAAGCTTCTTACACATATTTGAATGTGTATATGTATATACACACTGCATATTTTAACTTGCTACAACTTTGCTTACTAATGCATGCCACAGGAATAATTTTAAGAAAAGTAAAATGTTCAGTAAAAACATATCTCCTATTTGGAAGAAATCACCCACTCTCTACGCTGAGAGAATAAAGACATGTTCAATACTTAGTATATCTATCCTTGAAAAACTAAGTTTAAGGTGAGGTTGTAAATTCAAAGAAAAAAGCCCTGGATTTTGGGATATTCAGAGTGTATCCCAACCAACATGCGACCTATTCTATCTATTCAGAAATAATTGAGATGAAACATTCTTTGTGATGTGTCTGTGGAAACCAGCCCCTGATGCACTAGACCCTAGACACCGAGACAGTGTTGGATAACAAGTCAGCACTCCTACTGCATTATATGACATCACAACTACTTCGGTTTTCACACCTTGGAAAACTTTGTACCTGCTCCACATGCTCGTTTTCTGGGGGCAGAGCTATTGCCTCCACAATGTCTGCAAAAAGATCCACGTGAGAGTCTCCAACTCATTCTGCTTTCTGTAGTGCCACCAGATGAAGTCTTGAAGAACACTAAAGATGGCCATCTAAAGGCACTTCAATTAAGTCAGTGGCAAAAAAGGGACATCTTTGACAAGGGTTAGTGTGACAGACACATGGGGCCAAAGAGGAGAGAAAACATGAAGGTGGCTCCTTCCTTCCCTGTGCCCCTACCCATGAGGGAAAGAACAAGAAATTCTGGGAGAAGGACGCAGCAGTACCTGCACCCACCACATGGTCCATGGTGGGAAACCTTTTGTACACGGCTGTGCTCACGGAGCGAAAGATCAGCAGAGAAGTTAAATTCACGTAGCGCATTAGAGTCCTCCTGAGCAAGCGGCCGTATTCATCTCTTCCCTGGACACAGCTGGAGATCAAGAACATCAGTCGGTCTGGCCATGGCAAATTCACAAACTGGTTCCACCACCGGTTCACCACCAGTGTGACATAGAAACCTGTGGGTTAGAAGAAGAAAAAGGTCCGGTGCCTATCAGGGCTTCTGTTTAGCTTACCTTGATTTACATTATAGGGTATTATTCATATCACTACTCTGCTACGTTTCCCAGAATAAATGCAGTAAGTCATGTCAAAATCAGTATGTAATCAATACTTAATTAATAGACACTGCGACTTAATGACCTATTACATCTGAATATCTCTTATAATCTTAACACAAACTTCAAAATTTCCTTTTCTGTAGTAAACTTTGAGTGACTTCAGTGCTTTGCAAGGTCAGGCAGAACGTACCAGGGTTAGTGGGCACTATATATATTTTTATATATATTAAAATGCTCTTTTGTTGGAATGTTAAGAACTTGAGCATAAATGTTGATGTGACAAAAGGAAAATGATTTTAAGGAAACCTGCTGGAAGCTGATGACTTTATTGTGAGCCTCTAATCTCCCATATACCCCTCAGCTCTGCAATGCTTCCTTGCACATACACTTACAAGATACTTGGACAGAGACAGTGTTGGAGAATAATTTCACGTGTAACCAGTACTTACCAAGCACAAAAGTTACTGGGATTTGTTCAGCATATTTGTCACAGTAAATTGATAATTTTTCAAAGAACCGTTTTTGGCTTCCTGTAAGAAAAAATCTGCAGCAAAAATAAAATGTATATGTCCTTTTGTAATACTCTGGCACAACAAAGTGCAAATACATACAAATGATCACATAGTAGTATTTGGGAGCAAGCTTGGCTAACGTCTTCAAGAAGATTCTTAAAGTGCTGAATACTTGTACCATGTAATAAAGAAGCTACAGAAGACTATTATTCTCATGTCTTTGCTGTTTTCTCATGACTAATTCGACTGGCACTGCTAATTAGAGTCAATACACCTTTAGAATTAGCATGCTATCTCATCCAGACCAATGATGATAATAAAGTAAGTGACCAAGCAGAGCTTGCTCTCAATTTCCAGAGGGCTACTTAACCAAAATGCTTAGGTCTGTCTGGAGTGCAAAAAGTTGCCAATTTCTACTCACTGTTATTTGAAAAAGCCACAATGTAGTAGTTTTTGTTCTTACTCCTACAAAATTATCCACAAAATGAAAAACACAACTGTATCCATCTTGTAGTGGGGAAAATAGGCATCAGATGGTAGAAAATTAGTGGAGCACAGCAACTTATTCCCATGGAGGGATATATCTAATGAAATACAGCAGGCTTAAATACAAACAATTATTTTATTTGGGTATATAGGTATTACAGTTATTCTTTGATTT
Organism: Oxyura jamaicensis; assembly: GCF_011077185.1. Taxonomy (NCBI): domain Eukaryota; kingdom Metazoa; phylum Chordata; class Aves; order Anseriformes; family Anatidae; genus Oxyura; species Oxyura jamaicensis. The sequence goes on from NC_048893.1 coordinate 37,379,748, forward strand.
CATTTAAAAGGAACACGTGACAAATATTTGGTGGAATTTGCTTACAATCATGTAGTAAAAACTGTTGTATATGTGAAATGCTTTTCATGTCATATTTACTACAGTCTTTAATTGCCTAACTTTTCAGTGAAACTAGATTAATTTAAATGAATGTCTGACTTCATTTTTTCTTACATGTTAATACTGTAATTTTCTTTCTGAATGTACAGGTATAGATCACTGAACATTGTGCAAAGTTGGTCATTAATCACAAACAAACTGAAGCTATTTATCTTGGTTACACATAAAAAGAAAACACCAGGGACGAATTACAGATCGAGGTAAGATCTGAATCATGGTTTTGATACTCATGTGTAGTGCACTTCATCAATTAAAAGGCTCACTACATTAATTGATGCATTGCTTCTGTTTAATTCACACCTTGGTGGAAGCAGTAGCTCTCCTTCTGGCCTGGCCCTCCCAGGTGCTGTGTTGCACCCAGGTAATAACCACAGCTGCTTTCCAGCTAGTCTTGCTTGTCCCTTTGCAAGCTTAGGTCCTTAAAAATAGTTAGTCACTCTCTTCTACCTTTAAGGATAATTTCACCTTTCCTGAGAAAAGACTATATAACCCGGCCCTTAATTTATTCACTTCAGTGTCATCAGTGAAATTACCTCTGAGCAACTGAAGACCCAATTCTGCAAACAAGAAATGTCTATACTCATAATTCAAAGCAGAGAGGCGCACAGTGCCAGAACGATAAAGCCTAGATATCACGGGCTACTTATGGGTGTTTATTTAGCCTAACTAAGTAATTTAGGCTAACTTATTTAGCCCAACTTCAGCAGAAGCGCTGCTCAACATTGGCAGGAGACTGAGAGTAGAATCAGTGGAGTATGATAGACCATATTTTATTTACACTCTGCATGCTTCCTCTGGATCTATAAAGTAACTTGTGGAAATTAAAGGAGATTAGAAAAGGTTCAAGGAAAGGACAACAATTACGTGGCACCCCCCACCCCAACCGGTCACTCATCAGCCTAATGCTACCAAGTGTGAAACTTCAGTATAACATTTAATGAGATGTGAATTGGAAAGAGTGTACCTGTATAATACACTTATCGCTGTGTAAAGAGTAGCAAAAACAATAAATTCTCTGTACAGCAATTTGTAGATGCTGCCTTTCCACTTTAGGAGTAATCTGTGAAATCCAAAGAAAGTGGCATTTGCTACTTTGCTGGAATAAGTGACTGTCATCGTCTTGGCAGGCTGTGCCTAGAAACAGCAGAAGAGAAGCAGGAAACCAATAACATTTTAGACAGTGTATCCTAACCTGAACGCACCCATGTATAGACATACACAGATATACACGCACAAATACACATATGATAGTATAAATAAACACATGCTGTGTGTTTCTATATGTAAAAAGAGAGAAAAATGGGAAGATGTTGTGGCTACAAGCCCTGCTGAGCTGCAGGTTGAGGGATGCAATGCTGCACTTGGGGTTGGCCCCAGCCACCACCCTAAAGCAGCAGCCAGTGCCAGATGTGGCTGCCCACCTGGGTGGCACTGGCAGTGTCAACGGGGACACATTACACCTCTGAAGGCTCTGCTTACTCCCAGTTTGCCCCAGTCTGGTGCAAGCAAAGAAAAGGAAGCAAATTTGCCTGAAAATTTTCCCAAACTCTGTCAGAGCTCCAGCAGCAGAAGCAAAGCTGAATTCACCAATGCACCTTCCTCCCCAGCTGGTATTTTTAGCTGGCTTTGGTAATTACACTCATCGAGAAGCAAATGAGATCCGGAGACAGCCTCTTTCATTAACAGTTACGACAGCAGCTGAGATCAGCTGGGGAACCCTGTTATTTTTCTCCTTGGCAGCTAGACACACGCATCACCACACTGGTGCTTCAGCGCTGCATGGCCATGCAAAAAAAGCCATGGGGTTGCTCAGGTAGACAGCATGCAACGCCACATAATTAAAGCAGTGCTAGAAGCATACTGGCAAGTATTTTACACTGTTTTGCTTGCTTGCTTGGTGTAGGGATGCTACAGCAACTTTTCTGTGCTTGCAGGGAATTTAACTCCAAATACAGATGAAAGCACTTCTGTACAGCATTCAAGAAAAGGAACAAACAAGACAAGCACAAAGCCTCAGGGTAGTTATTGTGTAAGACACTAGCCTAAATATTGTTCTTGTACGGATTTTCTTGGTGCCAGTGTAGGTCATTTACTCTCAGAAAGAAATATGAACCCACAGTTAATAGATGGCTTGATAGTGTTTTATGTAACTTGGCTACATCTATGCAGAGCATAAAAACAAGCCATTAAAATTCAGCTGTAAAAGTGCCACTTTTTCTTTTAGTCGCCATGGGAATCAGCAGGGAAAAGACACCATAAGCCTCCTATTACTGACAGACTGTCTCTTCCCATGTGCTGAATGTCTGCTTGAGGTTTGCCAGCTTGAGCTCTGAGACTTTTGTTTTGGTATTATTATTTTTTTTTGAGATGCATGTTTTTTATTCCTTAGCATCCAAATTCAAATGTTAGTTTTTTCTGCTTCTGAGACTGGACACATCCCTTTAAATGTTGTTGTTGTTGTAGTCAGTGAACTCCCAAAAGTTAAATTCAGGAGCCGAACTGACTGGCTGGCATGCAGCAGTGCAGCCCTGCCTGCTGGAAAGCCTGTGGTCAGGATGCAACATTAAAAAACTGGAGGCAGAGATTTCCATTCCCAGCAGAAATGGGGCTTTAAATGCAAGGAGAGGTCAGTGGCTAGGCCATAGGGTGGGAATGGGGTAGAAAGATGTTGTCAGCAGCACACTGAGTCTCCTAGGACAGCTGTAGGAGGCTTTAACCTTGCCCATTAATGCCAGGCGGTGTGTGTGTTCAAACAATACAGTGAAGAGGTGTCCACCAGGATCACCTCTCATCAGCACTGGCACCGTGTTAGCTGCAGGGCTGTGTTTCTTCCCCCAGCTCCCTCCCCAGTTACTGAGATCTGTGTGCTTAGTGAGTTCCCCCAGGTTTTCCTCTACAGCATCAGTGCCTACCTACATGGTGCCAGAAATCGACACTAGCTCAGCAGGACAAAATGGGTTCACCTCCTCTAAGGACCCGCAGCAAATCCTGCCTGGAAATGCTGGTGGGTGGATTTTGGCTACAACTGCAGAGCTGTAATGATAATAGGATTCCGGATTATGAATATTTCCCCTGACATTAAGCTGGGAGAGGGGAGTTTTCTCCATGAAGTGCAATTTGCCTGCTTAAGTTGAAGAGCTACATTTCACTTAATCAGATTCCTGCCATCTCTCTTAGCACTTTGCTTGAAGTCCTTGGCTGTGAGTGGAAAATCTTCACATGAATGTGGGAGGCACGGGGCACCAGTGGCTTTTTCTTTCTGCCTCGGAAATAGGGCAAATAAAAGTGGGGCTCTCACAGCAGTTTCAGGCTGTGCTGCCTTGGTTTTCTTGCCTTGCCTTGCCTGGGATGCTCTGTATTTTATTTTCCTGCTAAGCAAATGTGTTATTGAATGTTGATCACTGGTTTCATACAGGGGTTTCAGGGTGAAATGTAATGTCCCAAAATACACATTAGGTCAGGTTAGGTGACCTGAGATCACTTTAGACTATAGGAACAATGACAGACAGCGATGTGTCCATCTGGTTAGACTTACAACATAGCAAGTTAGATTTAAGTCTGCACTTGTGTTTTTCCTCTGTGAACAGCTTCCACCACTGGGGTACAGCACACGCACATCTAGGCAGCAAATTTTTGCATAAATCCTGGTGCTGTGGCTGATTCCTGTGCAGTGGTCCCAAGCCTTTGGGGCATGGGCAGTGCTTGCCTGAGAGTCCTTCCAGCTTTACTCATGGTCACAGGAAATTAAAAAGCTGGAGCTGAGGCTGACAGGAAGAGCAAAGGATCACGATGCCCCCAGCACATTCCTGCCTGTCTTGGCTGGGGCCACAGAAGGACAGGGCACTGGATCGGACACCGCGGTAACTGCTGCCATGCAAGACTTTCCTATTAATCGCCTTGCCCCGGGCTTCATTAGCAGATACGGGGCTAGGCTTTCTGCTGGTTTGGATTTGTGAGTTCTGACGACGTGACACAAGTTATACCCATTTTGTGCCTGCAGAAACTTTGGCTCACATCCGTGACATTGCTTTTCCTTTGGCTCAGTGTTTGCTCCCTCTCCGAAACTTTCTCCAGCCTAGACCGAAACATGAGGAATATATCACTCCACTTTTGCTAAGATCATCAGATGTCCTTAGACATAAATGCCTAAAAATAAAAGATCTTTTTCCCTGCTAATATTGAGCCCAATTGTAAATAGGATTTTTGCCTGGCTGAGAATTTCAGGATGCATTAGAGTTCAGAGAGAAACCACAGTAAAAAATAACAGCAATCAGCATTCCCTAACTGACCATTAAAGAGACATCACAGAACATATAAATAAATAGTGCCTCTGCACAGACCTACCCTTTGTCATTGTGTTATCTGATTTATTTGTTTATGGTATATTAGAGAAAGCAAGCGAGCGAGCGAGAGAGATCGGAGCTAAGTCAGACACAAAAGTACATCGAGCACGCTCCATGCCCACTGACCTGCTATTTGGATCTGGCAATCCAAGCACGAAGGCAAATCCCGGACCCTTCCTCTTGCTCAGACGTCCCAAACAGGGCACCCCTCGGGGCTGGTGTAATCCCGGGGCTCTTCCCTTAACCTGAAGCAGGGGATTGCTTCCACCGAGCCCCGGGAGGAGAGGACTGACAAGCACAGGGGTTAAAATGTCTTTCCACTTCTGGAAGGCTGTTTTTGCCAAGTCCTCTGTCCTGTCAGTTACACAGGGAACAAACGCAAGCAGCAGCAGCAGCAGCAGCTGCTGATCTTGCTCTTTTCTAGTCTATAATTATAACGCCGCTTGCCGTCGGAAGGACCCCTTTCATTTGGATGTGGAGCCTTGCCACGGTTTGGCTGGCACCTCCACTCTTCTCCATTTTACTTCCTGTCCCCAAACTGGGAAAGGCGAGGAGCATTTTCATCTGGGACCTTAGAAGAGTCGCCTCCTTAGACCTAGCCCTGCGAATGGCACTGACTGCATCTAACCAGGAAGACCAGACAACCCAGACAAATTTGGGACAAATTTGGGGATGTGCCCCAGCTGCACCTGGTTCCCACCCTGGAGCACATTGCTGCTATCCTGCTGCCTTGAACTGGGAAATGAGGACAGCAGGGCAGGCTGCAGAAGCCTCCAATCCCTCACAATAAGTGCATTCGCTGTTACGAGAAGTCCCATCGGGCTCAGTGAACCTGTTCATGACAGCACATTTGAGGCTTTGTGTGACTGGAGGGAACTTCTTCCTCTCTTCCCCTTTGTATGACGAGATGGACTCCCTCTTTTATGACTCATGGCATTAAGAGGGAGCTGTAAAAGGTGACAGACTGTGAAAGCCCAGGAGAGGCCGTATAATGTTGCCATAAATCTCTATGGAGAATGAAATAGTGTGACTGTGAAATAAATAAATAAATAAATAAAAATTCCAGGGGGAGAGAGTGAGCAAGATTTATGGATTTAATATGTTTTATGATGAAAGGTTTTTTTTCCCCTGCCTTCACCCCATTATAAGGTACAAAGCTATCTGAGAGCACTTATTTAATTAGAACTCTCTCTGAAAGCAAATCAGCCGCTGTCATTGTTTGCCTTTCTTCCCATTGGCAATCGCAGAAGGAAGACACTTTGATGTCAAAGCAGGCGAGACACGAGACTGTGGCATGTGTGTGTCAGGCAGCGGCCTGCAGTGAAAGATGACAAATCATTTTAACATTCGGTGACTTGGCGTGAAGAAACGTGCTGCCCGATCCTATTACAGTGACTGCCCGCCCCGAGAAGACTCCTAACGACACGGATCTTCTAAGGTCATTGTTAAAATAATTACTCAGACCTCAGATTCAGACCCCACAGGCTGCCTCCATCCACCTGAACGCGGAGGAAGGCAGGGAGGGAAGCGTTGTGGCTTGTAACTGCTACTGGGAGTCCCTGCTTAAGGAGCTTGTTACATTTTCTAGCTGATGCCAATATCTGTGTTAGCATGAGCGGAGACCTTTGCTGTAAATTTTAAGGTAGTCTTACATTTTAATTCAGCTCTTTTCTTTGTGTTTATATTGGTATCTCGAATGCACAACGTGAACAGCACATTGGTGGGGGACTACAAAGGCTCAGTTATTAGAGAAGGGTCGTGAAACTACCACCATCATTTCTTTGTCCTTCATTTCACTAAGGACTGGCTACAGAGCTCTGCAAAAATCTTTTTATTCATGACATTAGAAGCTGCCTTCTGCTTTAAGGGCAGGCAAGAAAGAAGGGGAACTTGGGAGGAAGAAAACAGCAGCAAAAGCTGTTTCCCATCTCCGACAAAGTGTCAGCGATGTCAGCTAGGGCTAAGGACTCAGAAAACATTGGTCAGTTCTGCTTTGCTCTTGGGGGATGCTGACACAGTTGTGACAGTCCTGCTGTATACAAAAAGCCTGCCACCTGTGACCTGCTATTTGAAACTAGAACTGATCTCTCGTACTTTCTTACAACCTTGTTGTTCTGCCAAATTCGTTGAATGAGTAAATCTAACCTACAAGGAACCTCCTGAGCAATCTGAGCGATCTTCTGGCCCTTTAATACACTGGTTAGCAAACATTAAGTTCCAACAGGGTGCCAACTGATTAACTGGTTAATAAGCAGCTGATGTGTACAACATAATAGAGGGAACAAACAAATATGTACATTTTGTGGAATTAAAAAGAAAATTTTCTGTAAGGATTTGTATTTGTATTGTCTCCCCTCTGCTATGTAACTCTTTCCACCGTAAGATGCATGAGTGGTCATCACTATTTATTAGATTTTTAAATGTAATTAAGTCCACTGCAGCAAATGAAGTTTTATAGCAAACTCTTAAAATCTCATAATAATGACTAAGGGCCTGCAAAGTATTGCTGGAGCTCCAGTGATCTCTGTGCTATAAACCATTAATTATTTCACCTTCGTATTCGAGGAATGATTCTGCAGACCCTGCAGACCTTCTAAAGCCTATATGGAGTCTTATCACAGATCATTAATCCAAATGAAAGTATCTTCAAGACATGATAAGTAATACTTTGAGATATTCACACCTTCACTATCACAAGCAACTATTTTTAACAGGTGTCATATGCCTGATAGCATGTAGAAATTCTGTTTGTACACAGTATGTTTCTAAAAGGTCATCCAAAAAGGATAGATGTTTGAAGTGTGTAAAACAGTATTTCACATTTGCAATGAATGGTTTAATTTTATCACTTCTTGTTCTTTTTCAGATCCTTCAGGATGGACTTCCTTATCATCATTGACAAACAAGGGCAAAGGAGGTGCTTTGTTTTTACAAACATATACAGAAGGCAAGAATTTGAGAGGTCTCATCTGCAAAACTAATTTTCAGAAGTTCCTCTAGATGTGGAACTCCACTGGTGGTCACTACTAATGGTGTATTTTGCATCCACGTTCTCTTGATGAGTTTTGGACACATATAAATTGCAAAGGGACAAAAATATTTTTGTGCTGTGTAACTAGACAGGTTTCTGCTGTTACCATCAATGGGTGTTTAACAAGACAATGCAGTGCAGCAGATGGTAGGAATCTATCAAATACAAGTTATATCATTTCTTGGTCCTTCCTGCTCCTCTTATTTTCTCTTGATTTTCTTTTAGTTTTCCAGTCTTCTACACTGGAAGATTTCTGTAAGAAAGTAATTCATATTGCATGTTAGTGAAGCTTCGAGCAAACATGTCAGTATCTGTAACAACAATACATTATGCCAATACCCAATGAAATGCCATAATAACAAGGCTAAAATATGGTATGAACAACATGAAAGAATCTTCTCGTTGAAAAGAAGTGAATAATTAAAATGTTGAGAAGACGGTGGTGTTAAAGAAGCTGCTGTCAGATTTTCTCAGACAAGAATGGATTGGGTTTTGCTTTATTTTTCTACTTACTGTCACCAGCTGCTAGAATTCCTGTCTTAAACAAATGAACAAATTAACATAAAATGTCCTCTGACCTTAGGAGGAACCTGTGGAGAGCTGTTGTGATATCTTACAGTCTCTTTCATGAGAGAAACGACAATAATTAAAAGTTAATCTACTGTGAGAGATACCACCAGACTTAGCATCACTCAGTGTGGGTTGTGGAAATATACTTTAAAGCAGGCTGTTTTATCTCTGGAAGTCACATGGTAGGACACTTCGGAGGATTACAAATGAATTTGTCTGCAGCATAAAGCTGGCTGCAGATTCATTCTGAGTCCTGTAAGACTGTATTCAGAAACACTTCGTTTTGCAACTTCCTTGTAATGAAATAAACAACATTTTTTTCCATGGTAGTGCTGGGTTTGTTATTAGGAATATTGTTATGACTGTGATTGCTGTCAGGCTCAACAATCCTTTTACTGCTGGAAGGTGCACACACACCACAGCGAACTGATGGCACAGCACGGGACCTGTCAGATGGAGATGGGATGGACGAAGCACCATGAGTAAGGTGTCCAGGAGCTGGACTCAAAGGCCAATACCTGGAACAACTTTCTCATGACTTAAAATAGAGCTAATTGCATAGCCGGGCATAACCAGTCTTTTTTACTTGGGGGATCCTGCAAAGCTCTACTGTCTTTTTTTCTTTTTAATGAAAAAATACATTAACAGAATTTGGTATAATAGTGGACACTGAAGAGTACTGATTGTTGATCGTCTGTGCTTTATAATGTTCATTAATGTCTCTATCTCTCCTTGTTCCCTGCACAGAAACATACTAAAAATACCACATAACACTGGATAATATGCTTAATAGTATAACTGAACCGCTATTCCTCCCGTTTAATAATTATGAGGGTAACTTCGCTTATTCTTTGAAGAAATTCTCTCTATGGATGTATTTTGATTTTGGTATATGAAAAATTATTTGTGAGAATAGAGATCTGGATTAGTGCATGACCTGAAGAGAAACGCACTGTGCATTCATGACTGACGTAAAGCTGAGGTGCAAGATATTGCCTTTGTTAGAGGTGTGATTAAACCACACTGCTGCAACTAATGGAAGAAGCTATACCCTTCCTTACCTGTAAATGTAGAGGCATGTTACCACTGAATCCATCTGGGACTGTAAGTGCAAGGGATTTTCTTGAGCTGCATCATGGGCAGAGAGGTTTGTGCAAGTGTCTGACTGAGTGAAAAAGGGAAAAATGAGGCAGAAGACATTCAAAGAATGATCCGGAGACTAAAGACAGAGAGAAAAGTGTCTGCAGGAAAAAGTGTTTAGAAAAAGCAAGTTATTTTGCTTTAGATGTTTTCTGAAAAGGATTTGGAACCACAAATTATCCATTGCTGCTGCACTTTGGAGAATAGGGTTATTGGTATTTGTGTATAAAAAAGAATTGCATTAGGATGGCTGACTACCACCCATTTCTCTTTGTAAGGGGAAAAACTGACAAGAGGTCTTTTTCTTATTTACCTGATTCTAGCTTAAAAAAAAAAAAAAAAAAAAAAAAGAAACAACCACCACCGCCAAAAACAAAACACAAAGAAACCCTAACAATACTTACTGCTGTTAAAAGAAGTCACTTGATAAACACATGAAAAGCATAAAACTGAGGACTTAGTGACCCAGACAGTCCTGCTAGTCCTGCCTTAAAGCCATTTCTGGTTTTCCTCCCTAGCATACTTCAATGCTAAACATTTCTCTCAGAACCGTTGTTGTTTTGCAGATGTTGATTAAAAGTAAAAAAAAAAAAAAAAAAAAAAAAAAAAAAGAGTATAAGAAGAGAAAGTAGCATCCAGGAAAAAAGAATAGTGAATTAAATAGCAAGTTTAGTGAACTGACATAGACAAATGCAACCAGCCTTCCCTTTTTCTGTTTCCACCTGAGCTGCAACAAATCCTCTTCTCTGCTTTCTGCAACTTTTTGGTTAAAAATGCCTAAATACCCTTAGAAGCTTTTGCAAAATACTCATTATGCTGTTTGTTTACCTTGGTTCAGAATTGAAAGTCTCATTGCTCCCCCAGACATGAGTTTCAGTCTGTGAGCCAGGAGTGGATGGACTAAGCCCCAGGCTGGCTGGAAAGGGGGGGAAGCTTGCTGGGTTGCTGCCCAGCCAGATGACACATGGGTATGGCACGCTGCTAGTTGGGGGATTTATTCTTCACACTCCTCTGGGTAAATCCTCGCTTTGACTATTTTAGTGAGGTGGGGGAAAGCTTTTCCTGCCATGGTGAGTGTGGGTACATCCCAACTCAATGTATGTAAATATTCATGGAGACAAGAGTCTTGGGAGCAGCTGGCACTTTGGAGGCCACTTTGCTTCGGTCTGTTACAGGCATAGCAGAGTAATCCTTCTCTTTTTTAGAACTGAAACAGTTCTTGTTTCCATACCACATCAGCTTTTTTACCATCTATGGGACTGAAGAAAGGATTTCAGAAAAGCCTCTCTGTTCTGCTGCTCCAATCTCACAAAGCATTGCTGCCATGGGCAGGTCAGCTCAGGAGACAGGGAGAAAAGGCCACCGGGAATCATTCCTATGCCTAGTGGAGTGATGTCCATACAGACTAGAAAATGCTGGACAGAAGAAGAATAAAACAGCATTTCTGTCATGTGGGGAAATGGTTGGTAACTGCAAAAGCTTTCCTGTAAGACCAGTTTTACTCCTCAGAACATGGCAATAACTGGCAGCCTTTGTTCAAGTAGGTTTCTGAATCTCTGTGTCACTGAGCAAAAATAATAGAAAAATCTGTCCAGTAAACTTTGGTCTGAAAAAAATGAAGACTTCTGAAACATTTGTTTTCTAAATGTTATAATAGGGCCACATGTTACAGGGAAGGAGGAAGAAGTCTCAGGAATTTCAGTTTAGAGATGGATAAATCAAAGCACAGTGAGGGTATCCTGCTCCAAAACAGAACTGTGAATAAAACATGGGATTCCTGAATCCTTACCCTATGTTTTTCACTGTTACTAGCTGGAGTATTTAGTGGAAATATTTTTGGAATCTCCTCAGGTAAAAGGATTCTTGAGTTTTGCAAATAGATTTATCAGGATTACAAAGTTTGGCTTTCAGGGTGTTAAGTTTCAGGTGAGAATGCATTTAATATTTTTATTTTCTGATTTCTGAGTTCAGTTTTGGCATCTCTGCCATTTTCCAGCTAGGGATGAACATGGTGTACTATTTTTAATTGCACTCAGGATCTGTCCCTGGCTTGCTTCTAAAGATAAACGAGACCACATGTCAGCCCTTACATAAGTTGCTAAGGCCATTTCAGTCTTTTGTTTCTTCCGTTTAGTATTGAATTGCATTTATAAGCACCTTCAAAAAACCTAGAAGAATTATTTATTTTATAAGCAGCAGAATCTGACTAGTTCAGCAACTTGTTTGCAGAATCAGTCCTATGGTCAAAGTGGACAATTTTGAACTAGCGTGCTCAAAGGGGAGGTTAATCCTTATTACTTAATAGTTGCTTTGTAGCCTTGAAAATAAGAACTGTTATTCTTTATTCATGTGTATTTTCCCTAATTAGGGTGGGTTCTGTGTAGTCATATAGAGGTATCTTTTTTTTTGAACACAGCTAAGAATTTGCCATTCTCGTTATATTGTGTCAGTGAGCGAGTTCTACAGGTTGTGTATAGATACATGACATGTACTTATAATTAAGCAATACAAGTCTTTAATGAACATTCACTTTTTAGACACCATTTTGAAGCCCTTAATTTCTCATGTTGATTTATTATGTTGACAAGTCTAACAGAGGAGAGGACTATGAAGTGGTTTGAGGTTTTGATTCTGCAACAGATTGGTTATGTGATTTGAGCAAACCATTTGAGTCATTCCATGATAAATGCAAAAGAAGCAATATATGTGCTATAGACAGCTTTGGTGAGGCTTTTGAAATTCCTTCCTATGACGTCATTAAAATGTGAGGGAAACACTGGCTTGCATGAACTACTGCAAGACAGTACATGACTGATATAAAAACCATGTTCAAAACACAGTTTTGAAAGGCCAGTTGTTAAAGCATGTCATCTCAGAGGATCATGATGGCTCTGACAACAGGCAATACTTTAACCAATGACTTGGCTGATGGAACAGCAAGCGCACTTACTAAATTTGCAAGATATGAAGGGCCAGAATCTTTCCAGATTTTTTTTTTTTTTTTTTTTTTTCCAGAATGGGGTTAGAATTCAGTAAGATCCACTGTACATAGAAATAAGTTCACAAGTTAAGTCATACACAAGTTGGGAGGAAGACTGGTTAAGCAACATTCTGCTGTTGAAAGAAAGAAAGAAAGCCTTTTGCTGGGATATATGAGCAGGCATGTACTATGTAGAAGCCAGTACTGAAAAGACCTCAGCTGGAGTGCTGTGCTCAGACTTCAGTACAGCTCTTCTACAAAGCTGAAGACCAATGGGAAGAATTCTGGAGAGAATAATAAAAACTGGAGATCTAAAAAACATGACCCATGAGGAAAGATTAAAATAACTGTTTAGTCTTTGAGAAAATGGAGGGGATAAATGAAGATGATGCCATCAAATACAGTAAAGATTGTTGTTTCCTATAACCACTGAGACAAGCTCATTACCTCTTGTCCTACACTGCAGCAAAGAAGATTATGTTAGACTTTATGAAGTATTCCTGGCTTGAGGATAGTTGGCACTGGAAGGCACTGCATAGGGAGGCTGTGCAGCAATCTCTACCACTGGAAGTTTGGAGAAAGAGTAAACATCAGTCTTGTCTATTTGCCTTTTTTTTTTTCTTTTTTCTTTTTTCTTTTTTCTTTTTTTTTTTTTTCTGTGTATAAATTTGAATAAAAATACAGCCCTCATTGGTTTAATGTTATACCAATAAGACTCACATAAGTTGTGTGGTTACTTATGCCAGTGTACCAATTAAACTTGCTTTCCTAATGAGTAGGTAAAATATTGAAGAAATATACTTGACTGGGGAATTCTTGTCTGTGCTGTGGTTCTTCAAACTCTCTAACTGGTTCAGTTGAACTAGTAGAAGGAAAAAAAAAAAGTCTTTAGAATAGAGAAAAGTTACAGCCTCTGAACCTTTTTTGTACATAACCAAACATTTGTTTCTTTACACCGTGCCATGGGGTTGCAACATATGTGGGACTTCTATGAGTATATTCATCCTTTGGTTTGCTTGAGTTTATTGTTTTATAACATCTTCTTTGAGATGGAAGAAATAATTACAGTTTATTCAATATTAAAAACCAATAAAAGAAACCAGCAAAAAATACCAAAGGCAAGTAAAAACAAGATTTCAAAGTTCATCTGTTTTATTTACCTGTGAAATTTTTGAGACATCCTTCCATACTGGACACAAACATCTGTTAAGAAAAGAACCATCTCCCTCGTTTTTTCCTCCCAACCTTTAGGAGAAAAGATTTGATTAGCTGGCATTTGTGCATATATGCAACAAATTTTAAATCAATTCAAGTCAGACCAAAGAAAAATGCTGCTCTTGGTTTCTTTAAAGTGCTGCAGAAATTCTTGCCTTCAACAGAGAAGACTGCGATATCCTGGGCCTGATTTTTGTGAAACACCTTTGTCTCTTCTGCTTTTTCTTCCCTGAAACAGGTTTCTTAAGGTCCAGTGGGTTGTAACCACTAGTGAAAGACGCAGACACATATGAAGACACTGTCAAACAGATGGTTTAAATGCGGTAGAAGACCTGGGCAGACAAAGGTGGCATAGTTAGGGGGACTTTAAGCAGTGAGAGAACTATTTGCAATGATGTTTGCCACTTTTTGTTCAACATTGATGGGACAGAAGCTACACTGATGAGACCATCACTCATTAGTATATAGATTGCCATGGCCAAGTCTGACACTGCCAAGATATCTATCTGGCTTTCTACCTAGCTGGAGAATGGGGGTTTCTGATTTGGGGCATTTAACCACACTGAGGAGTCCATATGGGACACATGAATTGATTTAACAAGCCGAGTGAATAGATATGATGGGAGCAGCAAATCCTAGTGGCCTTTATAAAAAACAGAGTTTCAGCAAAGTCCATCCTCCAGATAATACATATTGTGTGTTTTTGCTCAATGGTCCTGTCAGACTGCATCTATTTAATCAGAGACACCATCCATGGCATATCCTATCCCACCAAAACTGCGAACTGCATACCCATCGCTTTCTACTGGCAGGAGTGACTCTGCTCATTTAGAACAAGAGGCTTGTGTTTCTAATATGGCTTCCAGTTTTCCTGATTGCCAGGGCCTTAAGGGGCTTAAGTGCCCCTTCTCAGCCTCAGCTGGGGCCCCCAGCCAGGCTCCTTCCCACAGTGGGAAGGGGCTCCAGGGCTCCATTTAAATTCCCAGGCCACCAGGACTTGTTTGTGCCTTGTCTTGGGTGAGCTTCTCTTGGTTGTTACCTCCTTGGATGAACCTCGGACCTGTGCTATAGGTGCCTTTGTCTCTAGTGCTGTCTCTTGCTCTTCCTGACAAGATTTCTTAGTTGAATCCTGGACCTGATTTGATATCTCGTCTTACATGGTCACAAAGCCTGTTGCTGTCACCAGCTCTGGACTGTGCCCTTGCCGGTGGGGTTGCCTGTGGCTCCCAGCTCATGATGCCTGGAGGAATAACACTCTGACACGGAAATACACCTCGGGAAACAGCCAAGGGTTGAATAAAAGTACTCCTTAAAACAAATATTTACTTTTCCTTTTTATGTCTCTGAATTTAATCCAAATGATTTTGACTTTAGGATTTTAACCATGTAAATTATATTTCCTGTAGTTTGTTGCTGTCTGACTTCTTAAAGTATTATATACAGCAAAATACAGGAATATTCAGACAAAATAAATCTGTTGGTGATTAATTTTAGCACAGTCAAATGTCTTTGAAACTGTATTCCTTTTATTTCTTGAAATGCAAGATGTCTAATCTGGTTAAGACAGCAGATTGTCATGCCAAGTACAGTCATGTACAGGATTAAGAACTATAGGATTACAGATCCTAATTATAGACTCTTGTCAGTTTACTATGTCTTAATACATTGTTTTCAACCTCTGATTCCACTTGTCATGTCTTCTTTGCAATCATGTTTTTAATGAACTTCCTGACACATCTTCTAATTTGGCAAACCTGTATTCTGATAGCACTGCATGGGTTCTATTGCATAGCAATACTAGGGATTTAAATAATTTTAAAGGTCAAAGCTCTTCAAACTGAACGTTTCCGTTCTATGAGGCTTCTTGCAACAAACTTCAAGTTACATTGCTATCTGAATAGTCTACTTTTTGCACCACTCAGTTTCTCGGTTTTCCAATTACTTCCAGAAACGCTATGGGTGATGATTCTCTGCAGCCATTTTTGCTGTCTGAGCCCCATTGTAGTTTCACAGGCTGAGCCTCTATGTAGATTCACAGGCTGAAAAACAGTCGAGAATATATTACCGTTTATAGGTAATATATTTACTTTATGATGAATGGCATTGATGTTTGTCTTCTGACATCCTCTTTGTCATATTATTTTGCCCTTGATGAAGCTCTTGCTTGGCGGATGCTATGGTTAATGTGTCACGGAGAACATTATTTGTCTGTGGCAATGTCCTGAAGGACTGGTCAAACGGGATTCTTTCACATTTAGTGGAAAGCTGTCAAGATAATTAACATTTCAATTATTGACTGGAACATGGCCTAGATTCCTTAACTGATGAATGGGACAAGATCTTGTTTACATCTTTTTTTTTTTTTTTTTTTTTTTTTTTTTTTGCTAAAGTTCCTCACCAAAGTGCAGCATGCAGCCAACACGGCTGTCATTGGAAGCACATTTCTTGGCGACCGCAATGGACCGGTGGTGAAATGGAGCCCCGGTTACGGCAGCTTTCCAACATTTTGCCTACTGCTTCTAAAGACATATAAAACACAAAACAATGCAGACCCAGACTTCAAAAAAAAAAAAAAAAAAAAAAAAAAAAAAAAAAAGTGAAGAGTGCATTTTAATCTCTGAAAAGACGGAAAATTACCTATTGTGGTTGTATCAAGGTGGCCCTAACGAAGGCTAAGGACATAGGTAAACCGAGATTAGAAGCAGTAATCTCTCTTTATCGGACAAACTACCAGAGCTGGAAAAACAAATCTTTTTAGCGTGTGAGCTCTGTTTTAGCTGTATAAGTGACCTTATTTCACAAGTCTTGTGCATACAAGTTACAGTTCAATCTTCATTACATGCATTAGACAGGCTCTGGACCCAATCTGGGACACTGCATGCCCCATGAATGAAAAACCACTGCATAATGATGTGGTACACATTTCATTTTCTCGTTTTTAATTGTGTAACAAAGTGTCTTTGTTACTGTATATAACTAACCCCAGGATTATCAATTTCCTTGTGTTTTTCATGGTAACAGGCTTTAATAGCCCTGTCCTTGCGTGCCCTCGAACAAAAGTGGTGCTTCAACCCTCTCTTCCAGACCATGTGCAGAAGAACAAAGTGTCAATGGATCTCTCCTGAAGTTATGAGTCTGTCTGCAGTCTGTCTGTCCACACTCTGTCTTCTCACGAAGCACACTACCTGAAACCATTTGTTCAGCTGCCAGCCTCCACCACCCACCATGGCTGGCCTAAAACGACCAGCCAACGACACTTCGTGGCCTGTGCGTTCACCATGGGTGAGCAGCCCATGGCTCTGGCGATGCCACTGACTGACCTAACCTGTCCTTCCATGCCATGCCACCTCCTTCCCTCAGC
>NC_048893.1:37396907-37497204 GCF_011077185.1 Oxyura jamaicensis
CGGCGGCCGCTGGGGCTGGCTCGGCGCAGGTACGCGGCGGCGGCGGCGGCGGCGGCGGCGGCTCCGGAGCCGGTCCCGGTGCCGCCTGCGGGTCTCGGGGGCTTCGTTGAACCGTCGGCGCGCTTGAGGCGGTGGGAGGGGGGGAACCGCGGCGTGGGGCGCCGAGCCCCGCCGCGCTGCCCCGGCCCCCTTGCGAGGCAGGTGGGAGGTGAGGCGGTCCGGGAGCGTGTTGCGGCCGCTCGGGGCGAAATCTGGGGGGAAACCCGCGGCTGCAGCGATTTCCGCGGTGTTTGTGTTACGGCTCGGCGCGGGGCGGGTTAAAGCCGGGCCTGCCGCGGTTCTGCCTCGCCTGGCTAGTGTTACCTGGTGGGGAAGGAGGATAAATAATTCACCCTCCGCGGTCCCCTTTTTAATAAATAACAAGCGCCGGCAGCTGGCGGGTCCCGTTGCAGCCCGGGGGGAGGCAGCCCCCGGATCCGCCACCGCCACTGGCACGGGGTGAACGCTCGCCTGGATGCCAGGTCAACCGGTCCCTCTGTTCCCCATCAGCTTGCAGCTTTTCCCGGAAGATTACTGTGTATTTTGACTATTTTTAAAAAATCCCCTTTCTAATATGACATTTAAATTACTACTGTAAATTGGCCAGAAGTTGTATCAGACTCTTTAATAGTATCCTAGCCATTTCTTCAGACGTAACATTTCTTTAAACTTACCTGCACGCGCGTTCAGAAAGCTTTGTGCACCGTGAAAACTGCGGTCGCTTTTGCTTAAGCTCACTAATTAAATATTTTTAGCGTTAGCTGAAAATGAGAGGGTCTTCAGGCCAAGTCTCAGCAGGAATTACGCTGCCGCCACGCTCGGAGTGAGCAGGCGCCAGCCCGAGGAGGCACCGTGAAGTTCTTCCCAAGGTAAGGCAGAGCAGTGCTCCCTGCCTTGAGGACAGCGCCCGGAAAGAGGACAGTGTCTGCAGCTGCATTCCTTGGTTTGGATGCTCTGAGCTGAACAGCATTCTTTGAACGTTTGCTCACAATAAATCTTGAGGTATTCCACCTCTCAAAGCACTGATTTTCCCCTCGAATAAGAGGTGTGCTAACTAGCAGACTCTAAGCCGTGTTTATTTATAGGTTTCACAAGCACTTTGTAAATATAGATCTTTGAATCGTGTGCTGCTCGTTTCTTCCCGTAAGAGGTGCAGCTTGCTGTCTGCACCTCTTTTTCTAGTTGAAGATATCCCCATAACAGTTTTCAAATAAGCTTTTTTTTTTTTTTTTTTTTTTTTTAATCATCGCTTCAGCAAAACACAAATTCTTTTAACTTCATGAAGTCTTGCTGTCAGATAGTCTTACATGTTTCTTTAAAACAGCGTGAAATAGTGTTTGGATGGCTAACAGGGTGAAGAAGGGAAAAACACCTGCACAGCATTTTACGACAAAACTAGGGAGGATGCAATAGAAAAATATTATCATAATTAGATAATACTTAGGAAAATATCATGCGTTTATGAACCAAGTGTTTTTTTTTTTTTTTTTTTTTTTTTTGCTAGTTCTTAAATTCTGTAGATATGCCTACCTGTTTATTTTGCTATTGATCAGTAAATATGTTGTGTAGGGTCACTGACAAAAGTTGCATTTAAGCACTGGAGTAGTTGAACACTCTATTTTCTCTTGTATGTTGCTGCCCTCAGAATAACTTGTTGCACATCTGGACTCCTTAAGTAAAAAGTTCTATCATAATTTTAAAGGTGTGAATTTTCTGCAACCTTTAAGGGAATTCCTGTGCCAGATCTTGAATTGTGTATGTGCAGTGAGCTCGCAGCAGTAACAGTGCTTAAACTTGTATGAATTTTGTGGCTAAGCTTATATATAAAACACTGTTTAGTTCTGTAAAACAAAAAATCCACCAGAACTCTTTATCAAGGGCTAACATCTAATGTATGTCTCACATGGAATAGCTGTAGTTTATCTGGTGTTTTGAACCTTAAATTAACGTCCACATAAGCCTTACAAACAATTTTAAACTGCCTGCTTGCATTTGGTAGGTGTTAGTATGGAGTTGCAGTACTTAACTGGACTATTTCATTAAAAGGTATTTATTAGTCCGCCACCGTAATTCCCTGCTGAGTTCTTTGGGACTTGAAACATATTATGTTCCAGACTATAAATGCCAACTATTTGAAACTTGATTTTTTTTAAGCCCACTGAGAAGAATGCAGGCCTTATGGTGCCTCAGTCCTGCTGAGGAACTGGTCCAAAAAATCCCCTCTCGTGGCCCGCTCCCCCTGCTGCTACTGCCCCCTCCTGTATTAATAGCAGTGAGCTTTGGAGTCTCTTAAATGAAGCCTTTGAGACTTCATTCTGTTTTGAAAAGCCTTCTGTGTGGAGATTAAAACGCTCTAGGTGATATACCCGTTTTTTGGTAATTGTTGACTAGAATTTGCGTGTCATCAGAACTTTCAGAAGTAGTAACTTCTTTTTCCTTGCGTCCTCTTCCTTGAGCAGGTAACAGTTGTGTTGTGATGATTCTCTTTATCAAATCTAAAAACGATGCTCTTGATGTGTGAAATGTTTGGTGAAATGTTGCTGTTAAATGGGCTGTAGCAGTTAGGAAATTGCTTTTAAATAACACCAGGCTGAAGATGACAACTTTGAACAGCTTGTGAAAGACAAACTTGGTTTGTAGTAGGCAGTCTCAAGCAATATTTTTGCTTTTTCAACAGAAACCAATCCATGACAAGTTGCTGCTTTCCAGGGAGGTTGTGAGCATTTGGTTATCGGCGGCTGCCATTCAGACAGTAGCTGAACCCTTCTAAAAGTATTAACATGAAAACTAGATGAAGTGTTTTAATTTGACCGCTTAAAATGTTCACGGTTCTTGTTTCTTGTTAGAAACCATAGAGGCATATTAAATTGTTGTTCAACTCATTTCTTTTGTAGTATGCTTTTATTTAATCTTAGATAAATGGCAGGTTTGTGCATAGTTTCCTTGGGAACTTATGTGGATAATGAGCAGTGCGAGTGGGGCAATGGAGATGTAATGAAATGACAACTTACACCAAATTGGCTTTATCTCCAGATGAAGGTATAAGGAAATTAGCTTATGCTGTTGTTTCACACTAGTTTATTACAGTAGTTGAATTTTGCATGTCATCCAAATTGCGTGCTGTCATCTCAAACAAAAAAAGCTTCATGTTCCTCCACAGCAAGGCTGTTGCTAGTGGATGATCTGAACTCCCCACCAAGCCTTAAACCTGTTTAACTGTTTAATAACACTGAAATTTGGTATATGTTTTTTTTAACCATTACTTTTAAGAGCTCTTTCCCAAAAGATAACTTTTTTTTTTTAGGACTGCTTAGCTTCTTGCACGTATGTCTGTTTCATTAAAGCATAACGTGTGTTCGGCAGGCATTCGGTAACAGCATTCTAGTGTTGGTCAGTCTCAAAACGGAGATACTCGATGTAGGCTTCTTCGCTGGGCAAACCACCCCTACCCGGCGCCTGCCTGCTCACTGCAAAGTGAGAAGTAACACTAGGGAGGAAAAAAGTTGTGAATGGGAAGTGTTTTACACAGATGGTTCGCCTGTGAGTGCCCATTTGACAGGCTATAGAAAGAGTTTAGCTGAAGGGCTTTATTTTCAGCTCTGCCAGTTAACTTGTGTAACTTTTTTACTTACTGTATGAGAAAGAACTTGCTTTTTAATAACCGAGAAGGTACGTGTGGGTTTACTTACTCATAAATCTGTCTTGTCTGTTTAAGCTGAGATTGATACTCCATGTACAAGCAGAGTGATAGTCTTGTAAATGAAATTCCGTATTTTTTTTTTTTTTGGTGTTGCCCATAAAGATCACTGCAGGATGTAGGCAGTTTAGGAGGAGAAGCCCTAGGATTCATAGCAGCAGGGGTGTGTAGGTAGGATAAACGTACTACTTGTAGATGATGTGATAGTCTGGGAGGAGAGCTGGAAATGGATTTGAAAGTCTGGAAGGTAATAAGCAGGCTTATATATATATATGTATTTAATTTCTGTGTGAGCCAGCATGACTTTGTGCACTTTATAATGTAGCTGGATTTGTGTAACTTATCACAAGGATAAGGAACGGCACGCCTTCAGGCCCACTGTTTACTTGGTGTGCTTGCTGCACAGCGTTTGCATCAAATGGCTCAGCCCTTTTGGACAGAAATACTAAGAACACATTCAACACTGATAAATAAGTTTTTCCTGAGCACTTTCCTTCTGGAAATGGCTAAATAATATTTATTTAAGACCAGCTTTGTGAAGAAATTCATGGAAAATTTCAGCTCAGTGGGATAGTCTCAATTTTTTTTTTTTCAAAATGGCAGTATTTAGCTTCTTAAATGCTAAATGCTGATATGCAGTAGTTTTACTGTAGACCTGAACACATTTTTGGACGTTTAACCTTGTAGAAATGTCCTGTAGCTTTGGCAGTTCCTTGGTTCTAATTTGTTGACTCAACAGGTTTTATCATTGCATAGAGCATATAATTAAAACGTTTGTAATAGCTAAGAAGAACTATAGGGAAAGCAAACAAGAATATTTGTCAAACTTACTTTAATGAAATTCAAAACTTAGCTCTTTGTATTATGACAGAAAAGCTCCAAAGTACAAAATTGTGTCAGTTTTCTTTGTAAATGATGCTTGCACAGATGTTGCTCAAAACAGACTTCTGCATAGAATTTTAAAGCATGTAGGTGTCCCTTTGTGTTTATGTTTATGTAAGGTCCCCTTTGCCCTTTGTGCTTCAAGTCTGGGCAATTTTTTTTTTTTTTTTGGGAGCAATTAACAAAGAGCAGCAACACTGTAGGTAACGCTGTCTGAACAAATTATTTTCTACCTTTTGCTCCAAATATACTACATAATGTAGTAAAGCAACTTGTTCAACATGGATGTGTAAGTGCTCAGTACAATACCTGAGGCACAAAACAGTTTGGAATGGTGTTCCCTAAGGTGACCAAAAAGCGTTGATGTAACTAAAAGTTTTGTGTGTGTACACTCTTGAGGATTCCATTCCTGACATTTGCTGTGTGTTGTATGAAATAATGAGCTGGATGTTCATACAACAGTAAGCAGGTGACCTCTGTGGTTAGGATCTGTCGTCTTTCTAGATCTTCTCTTTACCTGCTCTTTTCAACAGAAAGAGCAAAGGAAATTTTCTCTCTAAAACGCCACGGATTCTGTCAGATGCTGCAGTTCCTTTCCATGTAAGGTACCTCTGCAAAGCCTAAATCTTGTCTTCATTTATAAACTACGGAGGGTGTTCTTCTGCAGTGAGTAATCGCTGCTAAGTGATTCCTTCACAAATTTCTTCATACTACTACCAGTTCATAGTTTTGAATCATTCCAAGATTTTATGATCTGATAAACCGTGGTGAAAATCAGAGCTTCTCTACTGGGATTTTGTATAATTCTTGTTCTACCATGTTGGTCTTAGGAAAAGCATGGAATGAAAATGAAAAGTTAATGAGTTAAATTGTCCAGATTGCCAATTCACCGTACCCTTTCATATGTATTATATGGAATTAATTCATTTCTGGTACGATACTTATTAAATACACAATCTTCACTTAATTATGTGATGTATTAAATACACATGATCATGCTTCATGAGAAGTCTTATCATCCAGTTCTGTCACTTCAGTGAACTGTTACAAGGTTAGACATAAATTAACCAAAACTGTTATGGACTCTCATTTATTTAAAGGTACACTGATTTCTGTCTCAGATTATTTGTTTCGTTGAGATTAAAAGTGGAAGCTTTAGGTTAAATTATTTTTTTTCTGCCTCACAGGTCTCCTACTCTTGAATGTAAAACGTTTGTGTTTTGATACAAAACAGTTCTAGACTATATTAATGATGACTTTATTCTATGATAGTGCATGTTCTCGATTTCATCATTTGGTTTAGACGTGGGGCCTGCTATTAGAGCTTCTGAACTCAACAGTCCAATATGCGGGGGAAAAAAATATTTGGTGGTTGAAGTTGATACTTGTGCAAAACTTGTCCACAGCTTCTGTTAAATCATGAAGTATTCTGACCATAGTTGTCTATTTTTTTAAGTTTCAAATGATTGTAACTCTATATGCAGTTATATAAAGATATAACCAAATGTTTCCTGTTTGCATTCTGATGATGTGATTATTTTGTTTAGGGTTTCATATGATGAGGCTTTTATTATGGCCAGTGACTCCTTGGAAGGCTTTCATGAAGTGAACCTCGCTTCGCCTACTACACCAGATCTTCTTGGAGTAAATGAGCCAGGGACTCAGGAACAAACTACCTCACCCAGTGTTATTTACCGACCGCATCCTTCTGTTGTGTCCTCCGCGCCAATCCAACCCAATGCATTAAATGTTTCTGACCTTCCCACACAACCTGTTTATTCGTCTCCCAGACAACTGAACTGTGGAGAAATATCAGGTGTCAGGTAAGTTTCGTGCATCTGTTTTTTTTTTTTTTTTTTTGCTTACAAACTATTTGCTTTACTAAAGATAGAATTTTAATATAGCATGTAATATTAAATAGTGTCTGTAACAGTGCATTCAGCACTACTACTGCTATTTCTAAAATATTTCTTCTTAATATATAATATAAATAAAAAAAACTCTCATTCTCTTTACAGCATCAATGTTACCGACGCAGTACTTTGTTCTACCTCTGGACCCCAGGGTGGGTCATTCAATCACAATAATTCCAGAAAGGAGAGCAATAATGCAGAGAGAGAGTTTTTGCAGGGTGCTACAGTAGCAGATGTTGCTGAAGGAAATGAAGATATTTTTGGGTTGAGTACAGACAGTTTATCTCACTTACGGAGCCCATCTGTACTGGAAGTAAGAGAAAAGGGCTATGAAAGATTGAAAGAAGAACTTGCAAAAGCTCAGAGGGTAAGGCTTGTTGTCTTGTCTCCTGCTTTTTCTTTCTTCACTATGAGTCTGATGTGACAGAATGATAGATGGCAGTCCGAGTCTACTCTTTTGCAATAGGATTATTACAATGTATATATTTTAAGTAAAGTTATTCTGAATGGCTGCAGTGCTAATGTCTTAAAACACTATCAAGGAATAATTCTTTCTAATGCTGCAGCTACTTACCACAGAAAGCTCTTGCTGCAGCTTCTGGTTAAACATTCTTTTTCTCTGAAATGTAGGCCATTCCTTCATTCTGGCATTTGAGAATAGGAGTAATTTTCTGTCATGCTTTTGTTACAGTCTAAGTTTTTATAATGCTGATTATATGCCTCTGGAGTCTTTTCTCCTATGGTATGAAAGTGTAGCTTGTGTCAATTTAGAAACATTTTAGAACGTGGGTACTTGCCATGTATCATAGACAAATGCCCGTATAGGAAAGAAGCAATAAAGATGTCACTGAAGTTCTTTAGAATACTGTTACACCACACTTCAAATTGAATATGGATGCCTTTGAGGACACTGGCTCAATTCGTTAATATTTGTAAAGCGCTTTGTCTTGTTTGGATGGATGGTGCTATATAAATGCAAAGCCATTATTTACCATTCTAACATCTTTCTGTGCTTGAACTTTCCAGTAGATTTTGTGCTGTTTGTACTTGTGCCCTTTCCTCTCCTCTACATGATTCCACTCTTGTTTCAATTTAAGCCCATTTTATCTTGTGTTTGAACTTGTTTTCCTCTGTGCTCGTTGCCTTTCCGTTGAATGTAGTAATCATTTCTGTCATAGCTGCATTTGCCCTTGTCATTGTGAATCTTGAATATGGATTTTGATATCACTTCTTCTCTTGGCTGTTTTGTCACTGTGTAGTTGCTTCCTTTGCTGAGGTGTTTGTGTGCATAGCATTTGACCACAGAAAGGAAACATTAACCTGAGCTAATGTTGAGGACCTTGGATGTGAATATATAAACCTAGCAGTTAAACTTGGAACCTTTTTAAACTTTAAACTTTAGAAGAGCGCTTCCAGCTCCTGACAACTTAGAGAAATATAGCTAACATACTTAAAACCTGCAGCTTGGATCTGTTACTGTAACCTTTGAATTATCTGAAAATGTTAATCCAGTGTAAAGTTGCGTGGGTTTTATGTCTAGCTCAGCTCATATCTTAAGGTAGTTTTAAAAGAAATAGCATTAAAGCTGCTAAGGCATACACAATGCATGTTAAGTATTTTCAAACATTTCTGATGTTCTTAAAAACTTGATTCAGCTCTAACTTGAGAATGTTGATGTCAAAGTCCTTGTTAATAATTCTCAGCATATTAGGTTGATTCTTATCAGTGTTACGCTAGGTGAATAACTTCTGTCCGCCTGTCTTCCTAAGCTTGCACTGGTTCAGAATTACTCAGTAATGCAGGAGTCTCTACAAAGTGCACAGTGATAAACCCTGTTCCTGTCACAGTATTTCTTCTACTTCCTGTATAGGGACTAATTTTTTGTATTCCTAATTAATCTCCAACTGCTTCTTCCCAAAAGTTATGACTGTTCATATAGGGTTGTGCCCACTCTGCAGTATTTAGTCTCGTGCAGTCTTTGAGTATATATCCAGCTACATTCACTTTTGTCAATGAGTGCTGTGTAAAAATCTGCAGGGTTATAATTAATAGGTGGCGCTTATGTGCAGCTTATTGTTTTTTACATGATTTTTTAAGATTCTCTTTAAGCCTCTATGGTTCCCTCAGTTTATGAGCTTTGTCAGGAACAGTGAGAAAAAAGAGAATTGCAATTTGCACTTGAATTTTATGAACTCCTTCAGCCTGGAAAACTTACGGACTGTCCAGGATTGAACAGAGTAGATACAAATTTGCTGTTTCACCTTTTTCATTTGTTCCAAATTTCTTACCTAAACTGTGTATGCAATTGTGATATGTGTTAAAGACACATTGATTTGAATTTGTTCCAGTTGTGATTGGAAGGGTGGTGAGAACGGAAATAGGAATTTTGAGGCTTAGGGATCCATTACCTAAACTCTTTTCATGCTTCTTTGAATACAACTTTTTTCTTCATATGCTCTCCTTTTTGCTATCCTAAGGAATATATATATGACATGTAATTTTTGGACATTTAACTATGGTTCTTCAAATTATTCAGGAATAGAATAAAGGTGTTTTCTCTACTTCTATATATGCCTTGTGTTTATTCAGTCTAAGGAATTCACTTCTCAAAATGAACAGCATTACTGGCAAAGCTGTTGGAAGAACCAAATCTTCCAAAAATTTGTTTCATGATGAGAGGAAATGTATTTTCTGCTTCAATCTAGGTAAGTTGCAGTCACAAATCATACCATAAGATTGTGAGAGTGGTTGGGCTGGAAATAACAGTAGGGCAACGTTCTGTAGTAACACTGTGTAAGGTTAGACATACTTTTGCCTCAAAATGCTACCTTTTAAAACTTGATATTTTTCACTCTTTGAGCCCATTCAGGCCATTTTTTTTTTTTTTCAGTTAAGACTTTCTGGCTGTACTCAGCAGAGTGGAGCTGAAGAGCCCTTGCTTTAAATAATCTGAACCTTTCCATGTGTTTTACTCCCATTTTTAAGAGAAAAATCAAGAAAATTGTGAAGGAGTTAAAAAGCTTAGTGGTTCAGTGCCCAGGACCTTATCTCCTCAGGCCTCTGTACATTTGTATTTTTTTTCAGCCATGTATGGATTGAGCTGTGACACTGTAGCTATACTAAACCACATTTAGGTAACACAGAGAGAACAATGATGCCATTTTGATATATGGTATTTCTTGATGTTGAGGTTTAATGGAGCCTTTGCAAAGGGATACCTTCTGTTTGTTCTTCATACTAAGCAACTGCCATACTGCATGTATTTTTGGATAGCTTGTGTGCAGTTTCTGAGCTGTGTCAGTTCATGGTCACATTTTCCTTGAATTTTTGTGTGACTTGACCATGAAGTTACTCAGTCATGAATCTGACTGTCAATATAATGATGTCATCTGTAACTGCAGAGGGAAACTTAATGTTCTGTGTTGATATGTTTTCTCCTGGACCAGGGGGAATGGGCTAAAGTTGTGCCAAGGGAGGTTTAGGTTGGATATTAGGAAGAACTTCTTTACCGAAAGGGTTGTTAGACATTGGAACGGGCTGCCCAGGGAAGTGGTGGAGTCACCATCCCTGGAGGTCTTTAAAAGACATTTAGATGTAGAGCTTAGGGATATGGTTTAGTGGAGGACTTAGTGTTAGGTCAGAGGCTGGACTCGGTGATCTTGGAGGTCTCTTCCAACCTAGGTGATTCTGTGATTCTGTTGTAATTTTCAGCTCTCACTGATGAGTGGCCCCTTTTCCCAATGAGGAAAGAGCAGTCTACCAGAAATTATGACAGTAAATACCACACTCAGTTTGAGAATGAATTCCATGCTTCCTACTATCTTTAGAGTAAGATCTGTAGGCTTATTGGCAATGACTAAAACAGGTTGGTTTTTGTAATAGAAATTTACATTATTGATTTTTCCCTAGTAGAGTGAAATTGAGAGGTTTTCTTACACCAGTACAGTGATTTTTGTGAAAGACTAACAGTATAAAACATGATACTTTAAATATCAGCATTTTTTTTGGAGCATGGTACTCAGACTTGGATTTTATTTCAGAGGCTTCAGTTTCTGTATGCATTCTTCATGTCATAAGATCAAACTGGACTAATGAGTTTTATTTATGTCTTCAGATCGTGCATAGTGATACAGGGTTTGAAGTGGATTTTTCCATTGTTCTGCCCGTATTGTCAAAGAATCCAGTGTAACAGATGTTATCATCACAGTGTTTCTGAGTAGGCTAACACTGCTGTAGGTTAAATCTGTATTTTTTTCACAGAAAAATACGGTGTTTTTAGAAACGGCGTGGATTAAGGAAAAAATAGATTCACAATAACTGCCCAGGAATTCCCAGAGCAGTATATGAGAACATTTGGCATTCTTATATTTCTGCTGTCACTTGCTTATAAATTAATCAAGAATAAAGATGAGAAAGCTCCAGAAAAACATACCATCCCAAACTCCACCAAAGAGTATGCTTGCAAACTTCTCTAAAACAAAGAGTTGAATTGTAAGGCCGCTGGCTTGTCAGTGTTTAAGATGGTTTCTCTGAGGGTGTTGTAGGAGTTTGTTGCTGTCTTTGAGTGACGAAGGACTTGTTTTCACACTGCTGGCTGATGCTGTTGTAGTATGTGGCAGGCATCAAATTTTTTTCAGGCAAGTAGAAGACTACATGCATGCAAAGCAAGCATCTTCAGCCACACCATAGGACATATAATTCAATAGTCAATTCAATTCAGATCCATCAACGGTTCAATCGCATTGAAAACCCATGTAAATGTGGTTCCAGAAGACAAATTTCTGTGTGGGTGCTGAATGAAGACCAGACAAATTAAATATATTCTATTAAGGTGCCAACTTTTTTTTTTTTTTTTTTTCAACTTCAGAATTCAGCCGTATTCCGCAGTTCTGACTTTAGGTGATATCTCTAGAAGATTTTTGTTCTTTTCTTGATCTTTTGCATTCAGTGATGACTTGCTTAAATTGCTGAACTAGATCCAGGATGACTTTCTTTCTAGAATTTCAAACATTATTTTGAAGCAGCAATTTGCATGCCTTATCGCACTGTTTTTCTCTAAAGACCCACCCTGTACTCTGTTCATGAAGGTCAAAGTGAAATAAGCAATAATACAACCATTTGGTACAGGAATATATATATATTTTTAAAAAAAATGTTTTTCATGCAAGTTTGAATTTTTTATCACCTATACTTCAGTAACTGTGTGTTCTGCTTTACAATAGCTCATCTTCATGTGCTGTATCAGAGCAGTAATGTGGGAAGGATTGCAGCAGGGATGGTTAATCTAGTGCACATGTTTGTCTTCTCTGCCTCTGTGTTATGTATGGCTGGAAAGTGTTCAGTAATGGCTTTAAGGCACAAGTGGTGGTAATGGCTCTAATAACTGATAAGCTTTTGCTTTGGGTATTCTTTATTTCTTTCCTGCATAAAAACCGTCAGCTGGAGCTATTAAACTTAAGTGACAAAATAACGTGGTATATTGTGCTCCTTCGGAGTCGTGTCACAGAAATTTGCCCAATATTTGACAAATGCAGCTCAGCAGCTGTGTGCAATACACTGCACGCTGTCGTCTCCCTTTTCCTTTCATTAAGTAGCTTTACTCATCTGCCTACATTTTAATCTAAGCCTCCCCCTAATCTTCCCAGTTACAGGCAAAGCTGCAAGAGTCTTGCCTGGAATAGTGTATTGGTGGTGATAGGCCAAAAGTGAACCAAGTTGGTTCTGCCTTTGTTGTGAGTTTGATAGCTCTTGACCTGAATCTTAATACAACCTCCTCTTACGATGTTTTGTAGCACTTCTGTATTAAAGATGTGCATACCATTTTCCTTATAAATCAGTGAAAGAATTAAAAAGTATTGATATATTCTCTGTATTTATAGGAACACATAAAACTTAAGCTTTAAGAATTTTGCATCAAATCTTTCATTTCCCTATTAACAACCATACCTTATATGGGAAATATTTTAAAGCAACAAATAATTAGATTTTCTTTGTTCAGTATCTTTTCTCTTTTTAATTTTCTGTATTCCTTTTTCCCTCCATCTGTATCTATCTTCCTTCTTTTTATTTTTTATTTTTTTTCCTGAGAAATAGGTCATTGTGTACAGTATAGTATATAGTAAGTAGGAGTTGGGTACTATCAAAAAAAATCATGTTTGGGAAAAAAAAAAACACAACGTTTAAGTGGTACCTTTCAAAGAGCTATGTATGGAAAGTAAAATAGCAAATAAACTAAACTAAAAATTGATGAAAATGTTCAAAATTAAATAAAAGAAAAAAGAAATAATGCATTTTTCAATACATGGGTCTTAAAAAGGGATCAGATTTAGGGGCTGGAGTCAGATGAGACTTTCATGTTAGACGAAAACCTGCTGCCAGTTCACTGCAGAAACTGAGAGCCTGCTGCAAGGCGAGGAGTAGTTTCCCACACTGTTGTGTACAGCATTACTCAACCATGAAGACTTTGGGAGAAATACTAATTACCTCCTAGAAACGTACGGAAGCTGACATTTTGGCCTCTTTGTGATTCTGTAGGGTCTGGCCTCCCAGCGCTTTCTGAAGGCAGGTCTGTTCTGTGCTGGTTTCTGGAGGATTTGGAAGCGTAACTGTTGTTAGGTTGTGTCTGGAGTCTTTGACGTACCAGGGACAGGCTTGGTCCCTACCTCCCAGGCGTGATAGTACTGTAGAAGCTAGATGGGCAGGGAGGAAAGAAGATGGAGAAGAGCTAGATGGGGATTGTGGATGGGAGGGGAGTTATGCCCAAAAGAAATGCACGAAAGGTCAGAATGGTCTGCTTTCTGCTTTTCTTTCCCTTGTTTATTCTCTCCATCCTTTTCTTTCTTGCTAGAGCTTCCAGCATTTAATAGGTGGGAGAGGGGAGAGGAACTCTTCTCTCAAATTCCCAGTCAAACTTTTTGTACTCCTCTGCCAAAATACTGCACTTTTTCCTCAGACTTGGGAAAATACAGACGAGATTGGGCATGTGTATCCCGTATACTGCCAAATCTGTACTAAGTGCCTTCTTCACTTAAGTGATGTTTTAGTGCTATCATAGACAAATACCATTTTGAATTTCATAAGCTATTTTCATATGATTTATGTATCTCTACATAAACAAAGGTTACAGATAAAATCACAGTATGATTTTGTAATTATGTTAGTCATAAGGAGACCTACAGGCGAGACACTATTTATAGTAAGATATGTTTTAAGATTGTAAGAGAATTGGGGATTGTCTTGAGGCAAAGCTATTTTTGAAACCTTTTTTCTTTTAAACAACAAAACCAAATACTTATGGATTACTTTTAAGTGTCTGTTAAGGAATGGGTAAACAGAACTGGTATTCTGTCTGTCCCTGTAATTAATTTTATCTATATTTTAATGGACTGTAGTCTTCTATACTTTTAAGAGAAGACAAGCTTTTTTTACCTCTGAATTTTGGAAATGCTGATGTTTAGATTAGAGATACTGTAGATTGGCCTGGTAGATTGCTGTATAGAGGAAGAAACAGCTATGTATGCACAGCGTTAATTTAATTGCTTCTAGTTTTAAGACTAACATTTTGAAAGGCTTTGTTTAGTGAAGGTTTTGTGTTCCTCTGATATTTTTTTCTCTTTTTCCCCTTCTCTGTAGTATTAGCTTTAAAAGGCCAAATTACTACTCTAAGTCAGAATAAATAACTTTCAATTTTCCATAGGAGCTGAAGTTAAAAGATGAAGAATGTGAAAGGCTTTCTAAAGTGCGAGATCAACTTGGACAGGAATTGGAAGAACTTACAGCTAGTCTGTTTGAGGTTTGTTGGAGTCTTCGATGTGATATACTTAAAGGAAGCTGAGCCAGATGTTTTATGTAGAATCAGTGTATCTAATGCTGAATTTTTCTGCAATAAGCTTGTAAAGGGATTTGTGTTCTGAGGACCTGGGTGCGTTGGTAGAGGCTTAAGAACAAGCAGTAGACTTTTCACTTAGATGAGAGATGTTGAGCTTGTCAATTTGCCTAGACACAAAATGAAGAAAATAAGGCAAATGTGTCAGAAAGCTTAAAACTATTGAGGCTCATTTTTTGGCATAACTATTTTGAGACAGCTTCTCTGTCTGACAACAAGGCTATCTAGATAAGAGCTAAATTTGGGGTTGTCATGGTGATTACATGCAAAATAACATAGTTCCAGATCAATGGAGGTAGCACAGTATATAACTTAACCATGCTTTCAGCTTTTGAATTTTGGGTCTGGCAGCATGTTACTCCCACAAACTTGAAGAGAAACTGAGTGATGCACCATGGTGGAACCTGGTTGCAAAGTGAGAAGCCCTGAACTCTAAGTGGGGCCTTTTCATTTGAGAAAAGAGCAGTGGTGCCAACAAAGAATATGAGCTTGCATTAAACAGAAAAAAAAATCTTAAATCCACACTTGAAACAGAATTGGTTGTCATTTTGCCATGGGATACCTAGAAGCTAAATTACGATATACAAACCTGTTGGAATAAGTTTCATAAACTAGAGATACTTTGTGTTTACCAAATTGTAAGTATTGTTTTTCAGCATATGCATAGAGATAAAAACATTAGATTTGTTTTTAGAACTAATATTGTTGAAATTGTAATGGTACACAAGTGCTATAAAAACTGGAAGATATTCATGTTCAAAAACGAAATAACAGATTTCACTGTGGGTTGGCGATGCAATTTATTTCATCATCCCAGTAGGGCAAAGTTACTTAATATTTTAAGAAGCTTCTGCATGTAGAGTAAACATGAAAAGCTGGAAAGCTACTTTTTAGCATAAACATTTCTGTAGGTTGGGTGGAGGAAGGTGATGGACAGGCAACTGTAGAGGAATAGACATAATTACCCATGTAATTTTATGTTAATGACAGTTGATAAATTAAAACAATGTGTCAGTTTGTTAAAGCTATGTTTGAGATGTAACACATTATTAATGATTATTTAATGAGTTTTAATTATTCAGAACTCCCAGCTGTTGTGGGCATGTCACATGAATTTTCTTTTGTGTTGTTATTTCACTAAGAGTCTCTAATAAACCAGTGTTAAGGTTTCTTGATTTTTGCACTTGGATCTACAGCCCTTGGATTCACGTTCTCTTCTGAATCCCATTAATTTCGTGAGTGTACGGGTGGATATGCTGGAGTTTATATTAATGTAGCCCACTGGAGGATCAAGACTTGTTTTGCACAGCTGGATGTATATATTCCATTATCACACTGTAATAGCACTGCAACATGCTTTGCTTTTAAAGGTGCATCACTAAGCAGAAACTTGCATGGTCAATGTTAAATGTATTTGTACACATTGTATAGATGTGCAAGTGCCCATTCCTGCATGTGTCTGTCACTATTTAAGAGACTTTTATGAACCCATGTTACACAGCTGTGTTGAATGATGATGGGAGCCAGATGTTCTGGTGTGATGATGAATGACATTTTTGTTTTATTTATATAGCGTCCAGATATGTGCTAGGCGCTTTACAGATATGAGAAGAATCCTATCCCAAGTAATTTAGTCAGTGGCCCTGATCTTTCAGTTCTTGTTGCCTTCAGTAAGTACCAAATAAGAACAGAAATTTGATCACAGGCATAAATTGCTGGATCAGAGCCTAAACAAATACATTATGCAGACAAAAGGCTTAGAAGTCTGAGGTAAAAAGATGTTTGAAAAAAGTCCCAGTCCTTTTATGCTTTGTTCATTATTAGCTTGCTTACTTGGGTTGGGTTTTAGTGTTTTTCTGTTCTACTTAAGAAATGTTTATTAATCCATAAACTACTTTTAAGCTTTTACTTTAATTTTTTAAAATTGTCAGTAAGAATTCAATTCAATTGTTTGGCCAGTTTTTTCATGCAGAAGTTTACAGCTGATTAAAACTGGTTATTCTGGCTAGAAGAAGGGAGAAGTTCTTTTGAATGTGCTGCTGTGCCCGTGTTGCTTTTGTTGCTACCAGTTAAATTTTTCTATTGGGGGTCAAGGAACTTCATTTGTCAGCTCCTGAAATGTGACCAGAGCCTGGTATTCATGACAGGTATTGTTTCTGCTGGAGGGGGGTGGTGGTGGTGGCGGCTGTGACTGGGAGGAATTTCTGAATATCTCTGTCTGGGCTCAAGATCAAGGAGAAGGAACTTGCTGGTGCAGTGATGAATCCAAATAATAGATTTTTGGTATGTAACTATATAGCTTCAGCAGATTGTTGTACAGCTTACAAGTTTCACAAGTAATCTTTGTGAAGCACAAGTGTGATACAACTGTAGTTTTTTTAAAACTTGATCTTGTAAATTTATTGAAGCATTTACACCTGCTAAATGTTTTTTTACAGGAAGCACATAAAATGGTTAAAGAAGCAAATGTCAAACAAGCTGCAGCAGAAAAACAGTTAAAAGAAGCACAGGGAAAAGTGAGTTTTTTCCAACTTGTTTGCTTTGTCTTTTCACATAGTTACAAAACTATAGTGTGAACGATAAAAATATGTGCATACATTATTAAAATATATACTGAGTTGTTCTGTGTTGCCTTGAACTCTTCTTAGCTAACACTGATAGATGTAGAGTCTTTTTTGGAATCTTATCAGATAGCTAGCAAGGTGTGCAAGAAGCCAGTGTTATTAAAATAGGCAGTTGCATAGCGATTTGTGTTAGTACTGCTGGAAAAGGAAATTTGGATTTGAACAGAGGTAATTGGAAATTGTTAAATGATTTAACACGTTTGTAGGCTAATACGATATTTTTGTTTGACTTTCTATTTTTATTTTCAAGATTGATGTCCTTCAGGCTGAAGTAGCAGCATTGAAAACGCTAGTATTGTCTACTTCACCGACATCTCCGACTAAGGAGCTTCAGTCTGGTGTCAAAACTCCTTTTAAGAAAGGGCATGCAAGAAACAAGAGTACAAGTAGTGCTATGGGTGGCAGTCATCAGGACCTTACCATGATGCAGCCAATTGTAAAAGACTGCAAAGAGGTAAGGATTGTCCTCTTTTTGCTGATAAGCAAGTTTTATTGTTTTTTTCTCACAGTGTTTTTTCTCTAGTATATGCTAAATCTTGCAATACTGTTTATTGAAGAGATATTTCTGTTAATGAAAGACTGTTTTTACACACATCAGTAGGTGTTGCATAACAACAGTACAACTGGACAGCAAGCTCTAGTTGCCTTTTTTAAAAAACAAAACAAAAAAAACAAAGTCCACCACTGGAAGTTCGTAAGCTTTCATAAACTTTTCACAGAAAATTGTCACAAGAGGAGTCATCATTTTGTAGATCAATAATGGGTGAAAGGAGTTGGGGGGAGGGAACAGAATCAATGATAATTTATTAGAGAAGAAGAGTTATCACAGGAGTCCCAGAGGGCCTCTGTTTTTAACTGCTCAGGCTGTTGAGAATGGGGAAATACTGAGGGAATAGCTTGGTTCTCAGGTCCTCAGAATGTAGTACCTGAAATTGTCCAAAGAGTTGTGAGAAGGGTCTGTCTCATGTCAGTGAATGGGTAGTGGAGCAGCAGATGAACTTCAAAATCAATTAATGAGAAGTAATTTATCTAGACAAAAAAAAAAAGGCAACTCTAGCAGACGTGCAGCTGTGGGCTTGGAATTAGTTACATAATGCAGGAAAAATAATTAAGTGTACTTGTAGGTAATTCTCTGAAGATACCATGTCAGTGTTCAGTATTGGTCAAAGACCCACAGAGACTTAGGATTTGTTTGGAAAGGAACAAATGGCAAAACAAAAAGTGTTACACTGATGTATGAACAGGGAGGTAAATATATGCATCCATTTCTGCACGCAGCTATGATACCTCCATCTCAGAAAAGACAGAATGAAAATACAGAGAAGTGTGACATGATCAAAGCAATAGAAGCCTTTCTGTGTGTGACTTTCTGACTATGGCTCTTTACATTGAGACACTCTGAAGGTAGAGCAACCATCGATACAATCACAGGTGACAGGGTGAAGATGAATGGTGGACAACTATTAATGATTATTAATGAGAAAGCTCTGGAAACTAAGCTCTGGGTGCCAGCATCCCAGACAACTACTCTCTAGTATTTGGGAATAACCTCAAGGATAAGTAAATGTGTCTACTGCTTTTGCTATTGAACATGTTTTAGGCAAACTGAATAGCTGCTTGGATGATAAATGCATCAGTGTTTTTTTTTTTATTTTTTTTTAAAGAACTGAAATGTTTCTCGAATGTATTTTACTGTAAAATTAAAACATTAAAATTTTACAAATTGTAGTTACTATTGGCTGTGTATTTGATTGCAGGTAATCAAAATTTTGATTTAGTGAAAGTGGAAGTAAAGGCAGGGCGCAGATATACACGTAACAGTGTAGATTGGAAAGGAAGAGCAGGAAGCTATATTCACTGAGCAATTTTTTCAAGGCAGCTTATTTATAAATTGTAGGTTTGGATGAATTGAGTTAGATACAGAAAATAACCAATAGTTGCTAAGAAATGCAGTACAATTTTTTGATTTGTATTGTATGATTCTAAAATAGCATTTTTCTGCTGGTATCTCCTGATTGTACTCATTTTAAAACCAAACCTAAGGTGGGTTTTATGGTATGGGAAATGCTCCTTTAGGGAGCAAGTTACACCTATAGAGTTTCATTCATGAAATGAGGCCGGTGGCCTAGCAACCAGAACATTTATGGAAAAGCTTAATTAAGATGGTCGGTCCTGATTGTACCTGAGTGCAAGGCAAGTAGCTCTAATGGAAAACAAATCTGCAGTCTAATTTTGGTAGATTTCTTTACAAGGAAAAAAAAGAAACAAAAGTACTCCCTGAAATGTGTAAAGGAACGGTAAAGTGCTGGGCGTTCAGAGAGAGGGTGATGCATGGTAAAGAATAAAAGACTGAAAGAGGTTGGTTCTGATCTTTTAAAATGAATTAAGAATCAAAATTTGTTTTGTTTAGCATACATTGTTTTCCCTTTTTCACTATCTCATCGACATAATTTGTTTTTAATATTATGAGACTTTAAAATCCCATTTACTTTTACATATACATATTGTAAAAGCAGTATTAATATTTTTTGGTAGTGTCTAGGGTTTTCTTTAAAATACATTCTCTTAGAATACTGCTTTTCATCCTCACTCCTTCTTTTTGCACTCCATTTTTTTCTTTTATTCTGGAGTGGAGTGGCAAACTAAGATCACAGAGGGAACAACATTGGGATCTGCTTCTCATTTTTCTACTTTAGTAGTGTTTTTGTTTGACTTCTGTGCTTTGACTGCAGTCATTTTTTTTTTTTTTTTCCTCATTCTGCATGATTGCCTGCCATTTCTAGGGGCCCTTTTTCTACAGGACTCTATTTCTTCCCTTTGTTGCATCTCATCTTTGGGTTTTATTCCCCTGACCTTCCTGACCTATCTTTGGCCTGCAGTTTATATCTTTCCATATACCTTTAGGTTTTGGTTTTGGTAAGCCTGTTATAATACAAAAAAGGGATCTGAGAACTTCTTGGAGGGAAAAGGTGCTGAAGTCTCTGTCAACAGAATCTCAAAGCCAGTCTGAGCATGTCAAGTTAGTGTCACATAACTTAGGAAAGTGAATTTAAGGAGGTGTTTGTAGCTAGGGCATAGTAATATTCTTTCAGTGTGGTAGGAGATGTAGTCTTCAGGCTCATTATTTACCTGTGGATATTTGTAGATGGTCAACACTGGTGTGATGATTACAGTACTAAATATGTCAATCTTTGTGTTTTAGGCTGACCTATCTTTGTACAATGAATTCAGATCTTGGAAGGATGAGCCTACTATGGACAGAACATGTCCTTTCTTGGACAAAATTTATCGGGAAGATATTTTTCCATGTTTAACCTTCTCAAAAAGTGAGGTAAACAGTTTACATGTTGTCACTGACACTTTTCCTTTAAATACGTTCCATGAAGCTAGTTGACTATTAAAATCTCTTCATATGAAGCTTTACCATTTGTGTTCCATTAGATTATGACAGTTTATAATGAAGTACCTAAGATTATTCTGGAATATTGAAATAAATCACTTTTTCTTCACCATATGCTATTCCGGATATGGCTGCCTTAGGTGGAGACAATTTAAGCCTTTAGATGTTAATGCTGTCTAGCAAAATCGATGTTTGTAGGAATGGATGGTGGGTTTTCCCCCAGTGTGTCAGAGGCACTGTTTAGTGGAAACAGTGTCCTGTCTCTGCCCCTTGTTTATACAGGGGGCACTAGAGCCCAGCATTGTTAATTTTGTGGCCCTATTTTCTCTCCCATCAGTCAGAGCAAGTGGAAAGCCAAGTCTGGGTATCTTCTTGAAGAGAGGTTTGAATTTCAAGAATCAGACTTTGGGATTTGAAGTGATTCAGCAGGGACACTTGGGGAATATGGTTTCAAATTAAACAAATGATGTGACTGTGTGATTTTTCCCATTCCCTGCTTTCCCCAACACAGAGGAAAGAATGGTGTTTTACTCATCCTGGGATTACTGTGGAACTGGTTCCAGCTGCAACTGCTGTACTTATTCTTTGTTGTTAAGCAGCGTTTTTGGGCTGTAGTTGTAGTATCAGTCTCCAGAGGAAAGGAACTTTGTTTGTAGATCTTTAAAAAAAAAAAAAAAAATTTTAAAGCCATCCAACTTGATTTCTTAAAAAATAAGATCAAAAGTCTCAGATGGAAAAGGCTGTATTTTTTTCAGGATAGTTATCTGTTTTTCTGTGGTGTGTATACTTTTCCCATGCTTTTCATCTGCTGTTACTTTCTGGCCAGAAGCGTGCATGATCTTTTAGTTAACTGTATACCAGTTCATTATGGTTAGTCTTGAGCATCATATGAAACCCTCCCACTAAAAAGTTTACTTTGTTACTATGGGAATTAAATTACTTCTGCAGGATGTTTAAGTAGGCCACCCTGCTGTCTTTCTCAGCAACTTCATTTTTTTTTTCACCTCAGTAGTGATACTGTAGAATCGTGTTTCCTTAAGGAAAGAAGGAGGCTTCTAGCGCTGGTCAGCGCTGTCAGTTATTGTTTCCAGATGCTGTGCATAGTGACAAACTTCTGTTTTCCTTTGAATAACAGTAAACTACTGTGCAGTTAATAAATTACACATGTATTATGTTTTTGAATAATTGGGAATGCAGTTTTCTGAATAGTTGAAGTATTACGTTATCTCTTGTAGACTCTTGTGTATAAGTGTAATCTGGTTTTGCATGTGGTAAATGGTATTGGGAGAGTGTTTTCTATGAATTTATTTCATAACACTCCATTTTAAAAATATTTACAATTGAAAAATATTTCTATTAGTAGCAAGGAACGTGGGCACAAGATTATGTTTAACTGCTAACATAAATTGTACAGTCTTTATATCAAGGTAATGGGTATTACTCGTGCATGCTTAAACAGTAGTCTTGGGCAAGTGTTGAGTCCAGTAAAGCAAAGTGAGCATGTTTCTAGTGTGTGATGGTTGTGTTTATAAATAATAGACAAAGTTCAGGTTTTTGTGTTAATGAAGGTGATGTTTTAACTGTGCCAGTGTTCCAAAGTCACGGTAACCTGTTGGCTCTTCTGTAGATTGTTCAGTCTTGTTTGAACACCATTCTAAAGCTATCTTTGGCTGAAAAAGTGGACTAATAATTACTTTTTTTTTTTTTTTTTCTTTTTTCCCAACGTATAGAAGTCATGCTGCATCATTTTGTTTTTCCACAGAACATAATAAAATTATAGAAATTTTTAAAGTAAGCAAAGTTTGTGCCATATTCAGTATCTGACAGAAACACTGCTTGTGCAAATGTATGTGCTATTTGGGCGTATGAAGAATGACTGAATATACAGTTAGCATAGTAGTCAAGCATAACATTCCGTGCTGTAAAAGCAGTTATCTTGCCTCAGGGAGGGCAGGGTTGTTTAGAGGGCAGAATTTAAACTGGAGCCTGGGAATGGGACCTCTTGTCTATGACATTGGCAAAATCTCATTTGTAATTGAATTTCTGTTTGAGTTGACTTTTTCAGTTTTCCTAACTTTACAGAGGCAGAAACGTGTCAGTGCTTTGAGGCAATGGATAACACTGAGCTGTTTTTAACTGTTTTCTAAATTTCTCTTGCAGTTGGCCTCAGCTGTTCTGGAAGCTGTGGAAAACAATACTCTGAGCATTGAACCTGTTGGCTTGCAACCTGTTCGATTTGTGAAAGCTTCTGCAGTTGAATGTGGGGGACCAAAGTATGTTAAGCTAACAGACAGAGGGGGAATCTGCACTCATTTGAGATAACTCTTGGATTGAGAAAACTGCTATCAACTGATCACCTCATTGAAATTTGCATATCTTAAATTTGTAAATATTTCTTAAAATCTCAGATTTCAAGATTGCTGTTTCAAAATTTTATGGTGAAAGTAAGCAATGGTAAAGGTTTGTTCTATATTAGCATTTTAAGATAAATTTTCTGTTTGGGAGAGCTGCTTGTAGTCAGTGCATCCTAGGTGAAGTAACATCCACTTCTGTGGAGAAAACCAGCCCGATACTTAAAAATGAAGTCTTTTGAACTAAGGCTATCCCCTGGAAAACATTATGAAAAAATAGATATAGAAGTATTACGGGCTGAATGTCAGACATCTTGAAATATTTATGGTATAAGAAATGTAGGACATACGTAGCATAGTGGCAAAGTCAGCTGAGGGATATGAGAGGAGATTTGTAAAGTAAACTGTCTGAATGTAAGCAGGAGGAATGTAATGAAGAGGGATTGAAAGTGAGGATGAGTTTAAGCCTAAAGTAAGAAGTGTGGATGAATGACCAGATGGCTGATTTAGAAAGTTTGGAACGGTCCTAGAGGAATCTGAGGCAAGACTTGATGTCAGGTACTGATGCAGACATTAAGATTAGGTGGGAGGGACTTGCCTGAGGCACTGGGGCTTTGATGAATATGGAGAGGAAGGGAAGAGATTGCTGGTGTGCTTTAGTGTATGTCAGGGTTAAGCAAACAAAGCCACTGTTAATACAGAACTTTACAAATTTTGAGAAAGTCTTCATTACTCTGTTGGAGATCTTTTGGACAAGTTTCTAACATATTTTGATAGACTCAGGTTTCTGGTAGGAGGCTTGCATCAAAATGTTTTCATCTGGCTTAAATTTTTTCCTTCTTTCTCATTGCTACTGTTTTTTAATTCTCGCTTTTCCTCATTATTTCTGGGTGGAAGAGAAAATACACTTAACACTTCAAAGGGAGTTTTTATTTCTCCTTCTAAAGAATCTGTATAACATGAATATTATGTTTTATGACTTAAGCTAGTAAGGATCAAAGACTACAAAATTCAGGCATTCAGATATTCTTCAGCTTACTGCTGTCACTAGTGTTGTTTGAGCTGTAACATTCCTCAGTCAGAAGGCCTAACCACAAGTGATGGAGCTACTCAAGGGGTGGTGATTTCAAGTCCAACAGGCACCACTGCGAACTGCAGCAGAGAATGGGGACAGCAAGAAGCTACTGAAACAAAAGTGTCATTAAAGAACAATTGGGAAACTAGTCTGAAATTGTTGTGGTTCAAGCAACTTTCCTGCATCTTGCTAAAGTACTCAACTTGGGCACTTGTTTGCATCAGTCAAAAGTTTAATGAGATTTTTAACCTTTTTTTCTCCAATGTAATCCAAGCTAGTTGGCTGGGCATAGATTAGTATAATCTGAAAGGTCCTGTCTTAAATATTACTGGCACCGAATGGGAAACAGCTGTTTTGGTTTTTACTGAGTAGCAGTTTTGCAGTTTCACGTTTTCTATTTTAAATGGTGGAAATCACTATTTTTATTGAAATCATGTTCTTTAATAGGTAGTGTAATGTAGACAAGCAGTGTAAATAAATAGTAATGGCAATTAGAATAATTCCTAAAGGAATTCTTTTTATTGTACAATTGCCTGGAGGATAGAGGGAACAGATGCATAAAATAGCAGGTAATAAATTGCTCAACAGCAAAACAAGGAGTGGAGGGCAGGGAGCTGTGATAATAGCGAAGAAAGGTTCTTGACATACAAAAGTTATTGAATAGTGCCTGTGATGGTGTGTAGGAAGTATTGCCTTAACAAAAGACAGCTGGGTTTCCCCACAGGTTTCGAGTAATTGTCCCCATGGGGAACAAAGCAGTAAGCTGTACAGTGCAGAACTCAGTCATTAGTAGTAACTGTCATGCCAGTGTTTAACCTGGTGTGATGGAAGATAACATATAGAAGGTAATTCTTTTGCCAGAAGGGAAAAAGGCTTTATTTTCTTAGCATTAAAAATGTTTGCCTGCTCACAAAGGCTTGGCTGTAATTGTGATCAGCTTGCTTCAGCCACTGTAGTATTTCTTGGATCAATGGACTTCTGTCAGTCCTCATAAATTACTGTGGAAAATCATATACACTCTTCAGTTTTCTCCTATCTTGCATAATTTTGTGGCCCAGCTGCAGACTATCTAAAAGGGCTTCTGGGCCACTGTTTAGAACTGTAGAAGCTTAATAATTTTTGTTTCACTTTTGAAAGGCTGCTTCTTCTTATGCTCCCTAATTTCATGAGATAGAAATGGAAGGGAGAAGAGCCAGCAGCTTTCAAAATCAATGAAACAGCGGATACCATGACAACCCAGTTCATCCGAGATGCTGCAATATAGAAATTTCAAGTAAATCGCATTCCTGGGGTATTTACATTGTATTACTAGCAGTTTCTTCAAGAGATGTAAAACTTTAGAAAAAAGAATGGTAAAAGAATTATTTTTAATTCTTTGCCTTTTCGTAAATTCTATTTGGAAAACTCCTGGTGACTACTGACCTTTCCTTCTTCCTGTATATAATACAGGGACAGGAACAGAAAAAGTACATTTATTTCACCATCACTTTTTATAATGGTAATGGAAAGAATTATTCTCAAGCAACTTATTTTCCTTTGCCTCAAACTATTATACACCAGAAGTAAAAAATGTGATTTCAGTTTGGGCATAAATGCAAAGCTTATCTTGGAATGCATCTGACAGAGGCTTCAGAAGCTTCAGAAATATTCTGTAGGCCTGATTTTTTTCTGATATGCAACATCAAGAAGAAATTTATTAAAAAAAATATATATAATAATCTGTTCAACTGTTGTAATTGATCATTCATACCAAGTTTATTTCGCATATAAGGAGTTGAGGAGTTCCCATTGTTCCAGACTGTCCAACATGAACTAGTGAATGTGGAAGTACCTGACCAAAGCTGACAAAATATTTAACGAGCTAAAATAGTTGACAACATCATTTTAAAGTTACAATTATTACATTAAGGCAGAGACTTGAGTATCTGAGCTAATACAAAGAAATTGAATTACTGCTTTAAATACATGTGGGTGTTAGACATTAATGTCAGATTTGTTTATTAAATTATGCAAATGTTATATTTTGTAGGAAATGTGCTCTCAGTGGACAAAGCAAGTCATGCAAGCATAGAATCAAATTAGGAGATTCAAGCAGCTACTACTACATTTCCCCTTTTTGTCGTTACAGGGTAAGTAATTTAGCATGATTTAATTTTTAGGTTTTTTTTGCAGTAACATTATACAAAATATTAACCACCATTATTTTTATATTGTCTCAGATCACTTCTGTGTGCAACTTCTTTACATATATCCGATATATACAGCAAGGACTGTTGAAACAGCAAGATGGTGAGTAGCAAATTGTGTTTTGCTTGTATAAACAGAAAATTTCCATAGTGCATGTGCCTAAAACTTGCTATTGATTTTAATTATGAGAACTTGGTGAAACCTACCCTCCCATGAAATTAGAAAGAAAAACCAGTGCTTTTTAGTCCATTAAGAAAATTACATTATTCAGTAAGAAATTTCATTAAGAATTCTGTGACATGGGGAGTTAAGTGATGTTCTCTCTATACTGTATTCAAAAATTAAGGCTCTTTCACAAAGTGTGGAAACATGGCCTTTTCTCACTGTACATTGTTTTATTCTTCCAGTTACATTGTTTTCTACTTGTTCAACCTTGAAAACAAGGTCTGTTTTTTTGTTCCAACACATGAAATAATGAGAACTGACAAGGATGACAGTGTTTTTGGGTTATGTTGCTTTAAGAAACTACAACAAAAAGCAGGAAATCAGACTGTAATTGTTTATCTGAATGCAGTTAAAAACTAAACACTTGGTCTTTGATGTGGCATTGCAAGGTCTCTTGGTTAGGACTTTGTTCATAAATGTAGCTGCTGATGTAAGGCTTCATTTCTCACTGCACCTCTCTTTCATCCACAACCCAAAAGGGAAATGCATTCTTACTGCCTTTGCTTCAGGCTGTTTATTTTTCCTCACCGGTTCCCTGGCTGCTTTGTTCCTGTCAGGATAGCATATCTAACAGCTGCCTATTGAAACTCTTATCTGGGCAGTGAATCAGAAATTTGCTTAGCTGTGCTATTTGGTTTTAGTATGTCCATATAATAGTAGATCCTATGAAAGTATATACTGTATGTCTTGGTTACTTAATTCTGGATTTAAAAAATACACCGTGTATTTTGATCTATGCAAAACCACACTATTTTGATCCATAGTCATCTCTTCTGATGTTCCCCACTTTGAAGAATCCAGGATTTTAGATAAACCAA
Organism: Oxyura jamaicensis; assembly: GCF_011077185.1. Classification (NCBI taxonomy): domain Eukaryota; kingdom Metazoa; phylum Chordata; class Aves; order Anseriformes; family Anatidae; genus Oxyura; species Oxyura jamaicensis. Next base: position 37,424,004 of record NC_048893.1, read on the forward strand.
AATGCCATATCTAACCTGAGGTATTCCTGAGGTGACAGACTGTTACCCAAACAATGCCATTTACTTTCCTTTCTAAAGGGAATTATTTTCATGGAATTTACCAGAAAAGCTACCTATTCCATATAGTAAATTACGTTTAATAAAAGTTTCAGACAGTGGTAATTGTTACTGAATTACTGTCATTGGAGAAGGCCTTGAAAAAACATTTTAAGCTGTAATCTGGTTTATATTTAAAGGCTTTTGCTTTCCACTAAAGGACTGTGGCTGTTTAACAACCAATGGGCAGCTCAGCTCTACCATGCTGTTCTCTCTCTCCTTCTCCTCCTCAGATGAGCAGGGAGAGGAAATACGATGGGGAAAAGTTTAATTAAAGGTAAAGGTAAAAAAAAAAAAAAAAAAAAAAAAAAAAAAAAAAGACTGTGGAGAAGGAAAAGGAGAAAACTGTTACTTTGCCCTTCCCATCAGGAAGTGATGTTCAGCCACCAGAAGCAGGGCCTCAACACACTCAGCGGTTGTGCGGGCAGATAAATGCTTCCGTAACAGAAGTGTCTTGTCTCCACCCCTCTCTTCTCCTCGCTCTTCCCCAGCTTGTATTGCTGACCGTGACACTGTACAGTATGGGACATCCCTTGGGTCACTTTAGATCAGCTGCCCTGCTGATGTCCTCATGCTCAGCCTGCTGGCCTTGGGGCTGTGCTGGGGAGATGCTGTGCCAGCACTGCTCGGCAATAGGCAGAACATCTGGGTGGTATCAACTCTGTTCCAGCTGCAAGCACAGAGCACAGCACTGTATGGGCTGCTGGGGGAAAGTTAGCTCCGTCCCAGCCAGACTGGGTACAAAGGCATATATAGTTTCAACTAAAAATTGTTTACCTCACTATTAACGAGATAAAGAAATTGACTTAGTGCTTTATCCATCAAAATGCTTTCACCATCAACAGAATTATTTATTCTTCACAATTAACTTTGGAAAAAATTGGGCTTGGTTTTTCAGATCAATTTTCATCTTTATCATTAAAAAATGCAATCAATTTTGCATTTGTAGCTTTTTGTAAATATTCCAACATCTGTAGAAGAATGTGGGCACTCCTAATTGTCCTCATTGTTCATATTTCTTCTGCTAAACTGTATCGTTTTTGAGATAGAGTTCACTTCTGCAAAAATGCTTTTTGAAATATGGTACAGGAGACCTTAACCTCAGGTTAATAACCTTTGTATTCAGTCTACATCATAATCTTGACTGCATGGAAATAATTTTTGTCTGGAATAATTATGTACTCAATTATTTTGATTTGTGTTGCAGTGATGTTTAGCAGTATAAGGCATGCACCAGGCTCATCATGTTTGGCAAAATACAGATGAAATTAAAAAAAGTCTTTCCTCCCTAATTCATTGCTGCTGTCAGATTTCTGGTAGGGAAAACAAAAGTGGGAGGAAGAAGGATCGAATGGAAAAATTACAACAAAATTATAGGTTTTGTGATGAAACAATTTTTACTTAGTCAACAAGTTCTACTTCTTTCATTTTGCAGTCTTTCATTTATACAGAAAAAAATGAATCAATGGGCAGGACAATTACTGAGAAACTGCAATTAATTGAAGACAAAAAGAAGTACTGATGTAGTTTTGTTTCCCAATTAAAAACAAAACAAAACAAAAACACACGAAAGCGTACACAGAAAAATAGTCTTTTAATTGGGCTATCTCTTAGATTTTTCAAAATGAAATATATTTTTTCCAAAAGCAATCACAAATAGTGCTCACGTTTTAATTCAGGTTTCACTAGTTATTTGCTACTTCTAAAGTTTCCTTAAACTGATGTACAATGAGGCAATATGTATACTTCAGTTAAAATATTAACTCGTGCTTAATGATATTTTTATCTGTTTCAGTGGATCAGATGTTCTGGGAAGTTATGCAGCTGCGAAGAGAGATGTCACTAGCAAAACTTGGCTACTACAAGGAAGAACTCTAAATCTTTTTACTCTTGCGCATGCATGAACTTCATTTAATATACATAACTCTAAAATTTCGGGATCTTTTTTGTCACTTGATATTTATTTCCACGAAGTGGGTCCAAGATCTTTCTCCTTTTGCAGATTGCACTAAGAAGTACTGTGATTGTTTTAAACTGACCTATGCTGTATATGCGTACATAATAATAATATCTAGTTGAACAAATGTGGTAAGCACTTGCAGGTGTATTAGTGATTGTAATTTACATTAAAAAACAAAACTTCTGATTAAATAAATGTTAGTCTGAAGCAGTATCTGTTGTCTGTTCTTTGTGATGCAGAATGTTGTGAACCTCCCTGCAAAGTTAAGTGATTCCAAACTGTGACACAGAGATGATTTTATGATGAAGGAATGAATGTCTGGTATTTTCCTCAATGTGTAGTGTTTAGATGCATGTATGTATCTTCTGTATGTATGTATGCCAATACAGTTAACAGGCAACTAGGAGAACTTGGTATTCTTGTAAATGCTGCTTTCCTATATTTTTACTTTTTAAAGCAATAGAAGAGAATTTTATATTGTGAAGAGTCAACAGAAGAATAAACTGGGCTGTCCTCTCTCACTAAAGTAGGATGCTTTTCAGACATCAAGGAATGATGAAGTTTCCTTGGTCCTTCTTTGGCTCTTAGACAAATCTGGCCTAACTCCTATCTGACTACTAAAACCTTTTCTTTCCCTCTAATTTGCTTTCATTAGAGATTTTTTTTTTTTTTTAATAATTTCTGTAAATGACTTTTTCTACTTTTTTTGAAATCTCCAATTTCTCTGTTTTATACATCAGTTTTCCATAGCTGTCTTTACATCAGCAAAACATCTATTCCATGAGTTTCTTTAACATGTTGTTGATAGTAATTTACATGTACCGTTAGTTGTGGTCAGTCCATAGCACTTTGCTGCTCCTTAGTTGTCATGCTCATGTGGGGTCCCTCCCACGGGATGCTGTCCTTCCCAAACTGAGCCTGCGGGGGCTGCCCACAGGCAGCAGCTCTTCAAGACCTGCTCCCACACGGCTCTGTACCACGGGGTCCATCCCCCAGGAGCAAACTGCTCCAGCACGGGTCCCCCACAGGCGGCAGCTCCCCCCAGACCCCTGCTCCTGCGTGGGCTCCTCTCCACGGGCTGCAGCTCTGACCCAGGGCCTGCTCCTGCAGGGGCTCTCCATGGGCCGCAGCCTCCTCCAGGCCACATCCACCTGCTCCACCAGGGGCTCCTCCACGGGCTGCAGCGTGGAGATCTGCTCCATGTGGGACCCATGGGCTGCAGGGGGACAGCCTGCTCCACCAGGGGCCTCTGCATAGGCCGCAGGGGAACTGCTGCTGCCTGCCTGGAGCCTCTTCTCCCCCTCCTTCATTGACCTCAGTGTCTGCAGGGCTGTTTCACTTTTTCTTACTCCTCACTCCAGCTGCTGCTGTACACTTTTCTTGAGGAAAAAGTTTTTCCTTCCTTACAGAGGCTCAACCAGTGTCACTGGCTTGGCTCTGGGCAGAGGCAGGAGCCGGCTGAAACTGGCCCTTATCTAACATGGGGCAGCTGCTGGACTTTTCTCACTGAGGTCACCCCTGCAGCCTGCCAAAAAGCCTTGCCACGTACACCCAGCACAGGTGGATTTGTTATATAAAAGCCCTTTTGGAAAAACACTAGGTCTTGGACATGATAGCCACTTAAAGCAGTGGCAGGTGAAGGAAAACACACAAAATGGAAGCTTATGGAAGTTCTCTAAAAAGAAAGATCTTAAAGGTTACGTATTTCTTCTGTTTGATGCCACACATTTTTTTCATCACTTTCTTACTGGAGTGTGTTGTCCCCTCCCCCTTTTAAAAAAATAAACAGAATGAGCAGCAAAAGTTAATACCATATTTGTGGTATTTTGGTTTGTGGTAAAAATGCTCTGCTAGTGTTAGCATCAACCGGGAATTTCCATATTAAGATTAAAACAACCAAGCCCAAATCTTTTACTTGTAATGGACTATGTCCAGCTCAGGCAATTTCAGTCTTAAATATTTTTTGTCAATCTCCCATCACTGGGTGCTAGTTCCCGCTGTAGAAACCTGGAAGAATTCTAGCTTCAGCTGTTAGGAAAAGGTTGTTTCTTAAGTCAATTAAGCTAAGGAACCTGGTTTTATTCAGTCTTAGAAAACAAACTGTATTTGTTGACTCAGAAAGGCTTCCTAAATGTTTATTAATACTTAGTTTGCATAAAGATACCAAACTGTTTCCAGGATTACCTAATAGTAGTTACCTATCAGATTATCTAATAGTAAATTATTGTTTGTCGCTGCTGCTATTCTGATTTAATAATCCTTTACAAATGTTGCTCATTTAAGCAAAGAACTTAAAGATTTTTTTTTTCTATACGTGATAGTGTTAAGAGAAAATGTTTCTAAAATTTATTATACGAGAGACTATTTTCTTGTACTAGGGACTACAAAGATGTACCACTTAGGTGGTAATGGTTGTTTGGCTTGATTGCATTGATAATACTATACAATAATAATTGTAAATACTGAATTAGTTTGCTTCTGTTTTCACACTCTTTCACTAATTATTTTCTGTATCTTTAGTATAAGCTCTCTATCATGAGAAACCCACGCCTCTCTGAGTGTCTGGGCTTGTAGCAACTGTACAGCACTTACTTGTCTGGTCAATGCAGTTACTTTAGAAAATGGCCTTACTCCATGTTTCTTGACTTCATTGAAGCTTTTGTTTACAGCCAAATGTCTTTTACAGACAAAAAAACTGAATATTTTTCCCCATTTGCTTATGGATGACACAACAGGGGCAATCTTCGGTATACAAAGGCCAAGTGAGAGAATGAAACACGGTTTGCTGCTGGCCTTAAATACGTTAGTTGAATACCTAGCCTTCCCATGGGCTTTTCAAAGCTACCTGGGACAAACAGCTTCATCTGTAGTTTAGTGATGTGAAAGGTCTGCTTCTCTGTAAGGACACTGTGCTGCAAGACAGAACTTTTTTTTAGAGCAGTTGGACAGCCTGGTGCTCAGCTGCTTAGATGGGATAGTGCATATGGTGAACTTACAACTATCGGAGCGCTTGGTCTTTCACCAATACTTGTAATTGCATCACCTGTGTGAAAGTACAGAGACAAGACAAGTAATTTTTATTGCTGCTTTTTTTTGCGCATGTGTAATTGTGATTAGTATTGGGACCAAAGGTCCCTAATACAAGAACGTTAAGAATATTAAACTGAGGAAAGCACATCACCTTCACCTTGCCTCCAAAGTCCTACCAAATGTTTCTTTACGTGTAGCAGGGTTTAAGCATATCCCTGATGCTAGTTAGGAAGGAATGAGAGTAGCTGGGACGGAGTCAGTTGAAACCTCTGACAAAAGCATGATGTGCTCCTTCATGCATTCGTGATCACCTGGAAGAGAAACAGCGCGTTTTGCTCAGCGGGACTCTTCGGGCAGCAGGAAGGCAAAAGGCTTCTCCTGGCTTGTCATGGACGTGGTGGGAGAAAATGAGGCCCTGCAGCAGTTCTTTGAAGGTAAGAGTCTAGTTTTAAGGATGAGTCTTAACAATTTGTTGTGGCAGCAAAAATACAGCAACTGTTTGGGATTAATTGAAGGAAAGACGGAGAAAAAAAGCCCCCAAACAGAAGCTCTATTTACACAAAAGTAGCACGTAATGCAATACCAAAAAGAAACAGTAGAAGTGGTGTAGATGCACTGCAGTGTGTTTTTCTTGGTATTTTGGGGAGAATAACAAAGGAAAGGTGGATCCTGCAGTGCTGGTAACTGTCAGGAAGAAAACCTGGAAGTGGCCGAGGTCTCCTCGCAATGTATCCCTTCTGCAACCATAGTGGTTTTCATGAGGTTGAGGAGCTCCCTCCCTACTCTACCTCATCAAGTCAGGTTACAGAGGGTTTTCTTTCCACTCAAAATTCCTCTGAAGCTATTTGATTGTAATTGGATCTGAGAAATTAAAAGCCAATATTTTTGTTTATTGTTTTTTGGCTGGGATCTGTCCTTACGCCTTCTTCCCAAAGTCATTTGACACTCAGGCAGGACCCAGCAGTCCCTTGCCTTTCTCTCACCACAAAATTTGCTTTCTATCAGATTCCTTAATAAAACTGCATTGCAGGTCCTGCCATAATGTTACTCAAAATAGCTGTTATAAGGCTTACATATTTTTCACTATCTAATTCTATTTTTATTTTATTTTATTTTTTTAATATTAACCTTTCAAATCCAAGCTTCTCGTTCTATATTTTAATTTCCTTTTATTACCTGTGCAGGTATTCTTCATCTGTTACCGGTCTTAATGAAAACTGCCCTTTCTGTTTGGCTAAAATGGTCAACATTTGTTTGCCAGCATTTAATTTCTGTTAAATATATATACATATTTTAACTTTATTTATTTATTTATTTATTTATTTTGGCTTGCACCAGGTGAAAGGTGGCAGCTCTAAATTTTGACTTTGATTTCAGTCTGGGAACTGAAGGTCTGCCTGCATTCCTCATGGAATTGTTCTTAAGCCAAAAAATTGAAATCAGTGAACCACAATCTAGGGCTGCTAGCAGGCAAATGTGTTGTTTATTGATATTACAAAATTCATACCATGTTTCATAAGTTCATTTTAAGTCACAGAGATCAAAAGCTAATAAACTTGGCTTTGCTTTCAGCAAGATATTTGTTTTTATCAAGCTATTTGTTCAGGTACTGTACTGCTTACCTGTTAACTACTCAAAATAGTGTTGGATATGGAAGTACATAAAAACCTGATCACCAGAAAACCGTTTCCTTGGGAAACGGCTTTCTTGGAAGTGTGGGCTGGGTTCTGTTGACTTCTGTGATGATACTACGATGTATTTCAGGGATTTTAGCTGTGTGAGCCCTTTAGCTAGAATTACTAATTGTAATTGTACTAATTGTAATTCTAGAATGACCAATTTAACTCTCTTTGGAAGGTAGTTAGGTAGAACATCTGTATGGGGGGGAGAAGCCCTGTCAATTCCATTTAATCACAGAAGAAAAATGAAACATTTTTGAAAATCATGTTCCTTTAGTAATGTCGTGTGGCTCTGCTGTGTAGAACTAGGATATTGCAAAGGTCTGCTAAGGTGATGCAACATGTGGGGATGACTTTTATTTCATTGTCTGGACACTGGCACTAGATGTATGGCAAGGCTACAGAAGCTAATCACTCTTGCATTCAACATGTAAGTAGCTAGACGCCTCTTGCTGTTGAAGCACAGGTAAATCTGAAATGGGAGCAGGCTGATTTAAAGGATGGCTTGCATTCTTTTCTTTGTTAATCTCTGCTGAATGTAAGGCCAGTTTTGACTGCTTCTCTCCAGCTTAGCACTACGGCTGGTGGTTTGGCTTTAGAATGCTTCCAAATGAGACAAGAGCAATAAACTGCTAAATCTGATTTAGTGGCCTCTGAGATTAGTCATAGCAGCTGGAACATTGTCTTTCAAGGCTACAAAGCAGCTGAGTCTTGCAATATCAAGTTTCAAATGCTGCCGCTGAGGAAGTCTCTGATTCATCAGTGCTTCAGCTTTGGCTTCCAAATGGATCAGCTGGCAACTAAGCACATTTATAATGTTTTGCAGGATTATTTGAAATTCATGAGCAAAAAAGAATCCCACTTTCCCTGTTGCTTTAGTTCCTAACAGTGCATATTTGTTCTGACACTCATTATAAGATCAGCTTGCATTTGCAGTGTTGAGAAGGACAGTCTGAAGAAGTTTTCAAGGAAAATGAGATAATGTAATGATTGCTTTCCTGTAAATCACTACTTTCAATAATCAATAGACCTTAGATTAGATGTGACTCTAGCTGGGACTTGACCCTGGCTTTTTCTCATTCAAGAATACCGCTTTTCTCTTGTGGTGTGCCTGTTCTGAAAGTTTTCTGTCTCATTTCATTCCTCTCACACTACACACTTAATCTTTGATCTAAGACTTTTCCATGATCTCTCTTGAAATAAATACTATTACTAAAACTTTTAGATTTTTGAATCAGTAACTTTCTATTTGTCAAGGGGAGGCCAGAGCTCCTCATTAGCTCTTCTACCTGCCCATCTGTAGCAGAGCAATTTATTCCTCCTGATGTTACCAATAGGTTGAGACACAGAATGAAGGCCAAAGTAGTTATGCTGTTAAATTCAGCCTTCTCCTGTTTTGCTGTTGTTAGAAGCTATGTTCAGGTGTCTGAGATGTGTTTGGCCTCAGTGCCCTCTGTGATCTCTAAAGAAGTCTCTTAACAGTGGAATCACCACCTCTCTTTGTACTCATGCTCCTGCGTGGATAACACTGAATCTATCTGGGGGTCTTGGTAAATCAACAAACAGAACAAACGTACCATTAAACAGGAAACACTTAAAAATCCAAAGGCCTCTCCTACCATTTTAAGGATGAGAGATTGAAACAGAAAAAAGAAAAAAAAAAAGAAAAAAAAAAAAAAAAGATGACTCGAGAACTTAAAAGTACTCACTGTGAGATTTCTGTTTCTCTGGAAAATGTTGGTATTTGGGGGAAAAGCCATCTATCTTGACACAAGCTCACTCCTTACCTGTTGGAGCGTTGTAGATCTTCCTGCCGTTGAGTAACTGTGGCCTGTGGTATGTCCTCACAGGTTGCAGTTCCGCCAGATAGAAGCTGTTTTGTCCTTAACCCTTTTCTACTTGTTGCTGCCATGTGCCTGAGGTCTGTGTCCTTTGCCCTGAAGCCTGAGCAGCTTCTATCAATGACTCTAGTCTGTTCCAGTCAAAATGAAGAGGACTATCTTCAATAATTTAAATAGTGAGCAATACTTGGAATCCTTTTAGCATGAAGGAAGTTAAGGAATTATCAACCCACTGAGTAAGACTTACCTTGCTGCAAGACTTACCTTAATGAAGTTCAACTGGACTTTTCACTGAGCTTTTATAGTGGCTCATAAAATGTTTTAGTGGTACAATATCTCCAGATGAAAACTAGTTATTAATTGCAAGAAAACATTTCCTTCAAGGTGCAAGGCTTTGTAGCAAGCTTTATGAATTTGTCCTTCAGGAAGCAAGTAATACTTAGCATCGAATGTGTTTTATGAGCCACTTATACATCTCCAGCTGTATTTAAGGATTGTTCCCTGTATGGAATAGCTGAGGTTTTGACACAAGTCTTACTACAAATAGCTAGAGTCGGCTGGGAACTTCCTGGTGTACCTCTTTTAATGTCAAGTAATGATCAGTTTAGCATTCATCTGGAAAGCGGCGGCTATGCTTCGTGCCAAATTCAGACCTGTGTGTGACTTTCTCTGAAACAGCGACTCCAGGAAAGACATAAAAAGAACTGCAAGGAGTTTCTGGTTCTGTGCCCCCCATCCATCACTTTGCGTTAGATACTAGTGGAAAGGAGGCAACTGATTTAAATGCAGTAAGGCTCTGCGAGGAAGTGCTGAGAGAATTAACCGAGGCAGGTGATCGAGGGGTTGAGACTGCAGCTGTTGGCTTCAGGAGCGTATAGGGAGAAACTGTGACTGGAGCCTCCTGGCTGGAGGAAAGGAGGTGTCTGCCAAAAAGAGATGTATGAACCAAGTCACTGTCAGGCAGGGAGGACAGAGACCAGCCTACTCTGGGGTGAAAGTGGCTGGAAATAGGGACAGGCTAGTGGGGAACAGACAGGGAAACAAGGCATTGGTAGAAGAGAGGTATGGGACTTTAGATCAAATGGGACAGAGAAAAAAGAATGTTTGATTTTTGATGGGGAAATGGACAAAATACAGTCCTATGCTGCCTATGACTGCAGTCCTGTGTGAACCCCCAGTCACCATATTGCCTTGCCTTTGCATTTGCCCTTGCCCCTCACAGGTGCCAGCTTATTTCTGCTGGTTTCTTGAGCAGCTGGCAGTCCTCTGCACAGTGACACGAGTCACCCAGTGAGGACGCTTCCCAGAGGATGGCTGGGCAGACTGTGCTGTGGAGTGTGGCCTGGGAGCAGAGATCCTTGTGTGCATGCTGATAAGGGCTGCTGATGCTGCACATCCCCTGGCAGCACTGAGCCAGGCACGTGGTTTGGTGCAGGAAGCTGTACATGCACCGGGGCCTCTAGCAGAGCTTATCCGTGTACATACCTATAGCTCTCTGCCCTCAGAGCAGCTTTGGGTAACTGGCTTGCACACTGCCAGGGAGCAACAAGAACAGTAAATAATTGCCCAGTCAAAATGTGAGTGTGCTTTTTCATCCCCAAGCCCATACCTTTCAAGTGCTTGCCATGTTTCAAAGCCTGTGAAATGGATGCCAGTGTTTTAAATAAATTTGCATATGATCCAGCAGCTCCTCCTCTGCTGAAACATGCCAGTGCAAGCACAGGCTGGCACAGAAAAGGAAAGTACTTTCAGACAGACAGAAAGAAGATGGTTATTAGAGTTAAGTTCTACACTGCAGCCAAATGCGGTGTGGCTCTTTGGTACATCAGCATCACGAAACATTCATTAGCGGTGGGCTGTCTTCCTGGTGTGCTTCCTTCCTCCCCCAGCACAGAATTACTTATTCCTTCCTTCTCCTCCTACCCATTTAACTGTTAATGCAAAATGTAGAGATTAAGAGGGAATGGTGCATATTGCTGTTGTCATTGCTAAGCAAGAGGGCTAACCTCTGGACTGTGGGATGCCCGTATCACAGACCCTGTCCGTTTTCATTTCAAAGCTGCACTTCAGAAGAGTTTGTTTCTGATCTTGGTCAAAATAAAGCAATTCTTGGTTTTGTGGAACAGGAAAAACATGTTAGTGACAGGATTGTTTCATTATGCATGAGGGCCAGGCTACTTGCACAGGAGTTCAAGTTTTAGGGAGGTTGTTGAAGAAAGTCAGGCCCCTGTGTATTTCAAGCTGTTTTTGCCAAGTGCTTTGTTTGCTACTACAGCAAGACTTTCCATATCAGAATGTTGCTGAGGCAAGTAAGTCTGCTACACCTATTGAATCTGCTCTTCTCTAACGTGTGGAGAACAGCTTTGTATACCATGCCGGTATGTTTGGATGCAAAGATCTCCCAGCACACCTGCAAGCTGCAGTCTCACGGTGAACGGCAGCTGGAATTCAGCCTGTAGCAGCAATAAGCAAACAATTTCTAGATCCACCTGTGATCACAAAGTAAGTTTTCAAAACATTTGTTAGCCATTTGAATTTATGTAGTAAGACACACACAAGGGAATTCCTGTGCAAGGTGGTCAAAGTGGGAATTAGATGCTGCTTGCAGTTAAGCAATGTCTAAACACTGGATCAAGAAAGAACCACATGAGATAGAGACAACAGAAAAAAGAGGAGAAACCTTATGGCTTCTACGATGCATGTGTCTGCTGCTACTACAGCGAGAAGACTGTGTTAAAGCACCAAAGGCAGTTACTGCTCTTGTGCTTAATGAGAGTGATTAACCTCGTGTTCTCCCAGGTAGCTGCAGAGTTAGGGGGAAATGGTGTCAGCCACTCGGGGCTGAGCCACGCAGCTCTCGATCTACAGGCTACTCCACTTTATCCTGTGTAGTAGTGGGAAAGAGCCATCCAGCTCCAGTGGCTGACTGGAGAAAGCAGTAACTTAAACTTCCTTATCTTGCTTGCTTTCTGACTGGACACACCTGTGTTTATAGAAGGCTTGCTGGAAAGCTGGTGAGCCTGCGCAGTAGTTTTGTTTGTTTTTCTTTTCTTTAAGGAGAGTTCCGTCTGACTTGCTTGACTTGCTAGGAAAGAACTCATGAATTCCACAGACTTTATAGTCATAAAATCTGTTTATAGCCTTCAGTAACTAAGCAGCAAAGGACAAAGTACTGAACCTTTCTGCTCATTAATACATTTAACATGTTATTGGGCTGTATTTTTTTTGTTTTTTTTTGTTTGTTTTTCTAGGTAAATAATAAAAAGCCATAAATTCCTTTAACACTTCTAAATCTTTATTTCTGCTTCCTTCATCTATGTTTAGGACAATTGATTTTAAAATTATTTTAGAATAGCTTAAAACTATTAGAAATTCACTGGAAGTACCAATGCAGAAAGTAGATCTCTGTGAGACAACATCTGAGCTTTGACCCAATCACCAGTTTTGATCCCAACATAAAAGGGTATGAAGTTATCTTCAGAACTCTTTTTTTTTTTTCCCCGTTACAGATGGGAGCCCCTCATCCTCTTGGTGTGATAATTCAGTGAAGCCTTAATGACAAATACAAATTGGTGTTTTCCTGGGGCTGCTCCAACATCTCCATCCTCACCTGTATGCTCTCTTTTGCTCTGCATTTCCTGTCATCCTTTCTCCCCAGACTGACTATATTTCTAAACAAAAGGGTAACCCATATGTCACACATAAGGTGTGCACCTCTGCTAGGACAGGACTGATTTGGTTTTCCTTGTGCAGGACAGTGGGAAGCATTACTTAGTCTAAAGTACTGATGACTGTACAAATTTCATTCTCAGAATTTCTCTTCTTGACATCTTTAATTATAGGGCAAGATGTCCACAGAGCCTTGGAGAACCCCATGGTGGATACAAGTATGCTGGAAGAATTCATCAGTAGTGACTTAGAGTTTGGAACTTTGTAAGTATTAGAGCAGCAAATTAAATTTCGTTTTCAGTAGCACATTCATAAAATCTGAATGCAAGTCAGACCTGAAATCTCTTAATTTCAATAGGATTGTGGTGTGCTTATTTACTTACTTGAAACTGTAAGTGCTCAAAATATAAACTGCAGGTATTAACAGAAATCTGGTGGTCTTGTAATTCAACAGAATGGATGACAATGATGTCTGGGATAATTCACAACTGTTATACTAATGATGGCCTTAAATGCAAAGCTGTTATTTTTTAATATAACCAAGTACTGCTTTAGTGTTAACATTCAGAATAAATGATGTAAATGAGATTAATGTATTATAAATTGAGAGACTAATGTAAACCTCTATGACTGAGGGGAACAGGTCTACTCTTTTCATCCTAATGTTTCCCTCAGAACAAAGAAGCTGTCCATTAATCTTTTCTGAGACTTGTTTTCAGAGTTACAAAGGCTACATATTGCAAAGGGTCATGGTTAAGGGTGGAAAGTTATGCAATGCAGGTCTATCAAGGCTTCAAACCTGAATCTTTCATCTAGACAACTGTCATATGATTGTTGTTAAATGTAAAATATGATTAATGGGCTGACACTTGCCAAGAGCAAAGCAAAAGTGGATGTTTTTACAGTAATTAAATGGCTCACAGGACCTTTCACTCTGCACGTACTTGGCATTGCACATATTTACTTACAGTGGGCTAAATAGGCTTCTACCTGCTCTAAATCATGAATAATGACTTGATTTTCTTGCTGGCCACACTCATAACAGAAGAATGAAGAGGCTGCTGCATATAAATACTCATAACCTTTGTTCTTAGCATGACTAAACATGTATCAGATTAAACAGATTATCAAACTCCTTTATGACAACTTTAAAGTGCAACTGTTGTCTTCATACACAAAAACATATAGCAGTAATAGATATGTACATACCTGGTATCATGTAGTTTAGGTACCTTACGTGGATATTACAGCTGCAGTGTTAAGTATGAGCATACACAATACCATAATCTGTTTAAAAGTGCTTCTAAGCAGTGTTTGAGCCTACAATTTATAGGAATGCCTGAAAGATTAAAGAGCCAATTTCTGAACCTCCATCATCCCTAATGCAGTTGAGGAACCCTTATATGTCCTTTGAGTGGCCGAGAGTTGGCACAGGATTTTCTCTCCTTTAAACTGCTGTGAAAACATAATCAGAAAGAGCTGAAAAACTTGAAATAAGATAGATGTGACAGCCCTGTGCCCTCAACTGACCGAAGCCAGGAGCATAGCCTCACTGTATAGCAGTCTTCCCATTTTCAATGCAGAAGCAACAAAGCGGTTTTGCTATGTGGCATGGGAATACCTGCTTGTTGCTGTGAACTACTCATGAAGGACTTGGCTTAGCTTACATTATACTCTAGTTCCACATCTCTCTCTAAGGCAGTATTCCTTTACATCGTCTGATAGGAGGAATTCTAAACGCGTAAAAGCAAAACAGATTATATACTACAACAAATATTATAAATATATACTATAACATAATCAAGCGTATGGGCCAAAGAATAAATAATCAAGAAACTTTTTTCGAACCCCAAACATGTGAATGCGCTGAGCTGTTGGACATGAGTTGCGCCATAAACTGAGAGCAAAGCTCCAAGTGTCAGCTGCAGACAAGGAAGCGTTCGCTTTCCTTGTGAAAATCAGGAGGATGGTGCAGAGTAAAATAGAATAGACACACATGTTCTTGTACAGAGCAGCATTATTGAAGTTTTTCAGAAAGGAAATAGTTCTTGTTTTCATAGATTTATCTCTTTGAGTAACAACAACAAAAAAAAAGGAAAAAAAAACAACACTTTAAAAATCAGAGATAGGCAAAAGCATACTTATGCTGTTGTGCTTTCATAATGACCTCCTCCAGCAGGGCTGTTAAAAGAGAAATCTTTCCTGCTTGTCTGTGGGGTTTGGCAAGGAGGTGGCTGTGGATCACATGGAATTTCTGGGTTCCCAGCCAGGATTCTTCTGTCATGCCTCCAGCGCCCTGGCTCTGCTACTGATTTTCGGAGCGTAACTGCCTTTCCACTTCATTTTGTCTGTGCACCTGCCCCCTGCCATGCTCCCACCGGGGCTCTGAAGCTGCTGTGCCACGCAGAGACCTTGCCTCACACCAGGGTGCTGAGTGTGTTACGCTGTGCAACAGTGCTGGCTGTCAGCACACAACCCCGAGCTGCTGCAGAGGCGGCCCAGCTTCCCGCTTCGTGTAACGTGAACTGGGAGATGAGCTTCTTGCTTGTGTAGCTGTACGCAGAGGAAAGCAGCCGGGCTCTGCCTTTGGCACAGCACAGTGTTACTCGGCAGGCGTTTTCACGGCGGGTGACGTGGAAGCTGCTGGGTGGCGGTGCTGCATGTGGTGCTGCACGGGTCTGCGTTTTGTGAGCGCTCTGTTGCAGGCAGAAGAGCCTCATTTCTTAAATTCGTTACCGATTAGCACAAACTTTTGATCACTGACTTGGCTACTGAGATAAAGAGAACATAAATGATTAAATATATTTCCTCCACACAGACTTTCTGAGGCTCAGTTTCAGCCGAGCGCTTCTCCCTCCTTCCTCCTCTTCAGTCACCTCCTTGCCTCCATCCCTCCTACTGCCTCCTGTGAGGTTATGGGAGGCCTGTGGTGGGGTGGTGGGGTGTAATGGCTCCTCCTTGCCTCTCTTCACCCCTTTCTGGTTTTCCTGTCTCTGCCATGGGTCACTCATGACCCTGCTATCCCCTTGGCACATCCCTGCTCCAGTGGGTCACAGCCTTGCCCCACAGAGCTCTCACTGCCTCAGCTGCAGGGCTGCTTGCCTGCCTGTGCCGCTGTGGGACCTGGGCACTGCTGACCGCCTGAGGTGGCGGCTCCGGCGGGCGAGGGGCAGCTCATGGCCAGCTGGAACTGGCTGAAACCAGCTGGAACTGGCTGAAACCAGCTGGGTCTGGCTGAAGTCAGACAGAACTGGCTGAAGCTTGCCAGGACCAGTCCCCGGCAGCTCGTGGCTGCCTCCCCTCAGTGCAGCCTGCAGCCCCTGGTGCCCAAACCCTGCCTGTTTTTGCCAGTGCACCTTTAAAATTTATTCTTTATTTTATTTTTATTTTTATTTTGTGTGTTTGTGTTGTCTTCCAGGCAATAAACAACTATTTCACATTGTTGTTTTTATGCCTGAATAGCTCATATTCAGTGAGAAGATATATATATATACATATATATATATATAAAGCTTTACTTTCAGAGGGCTGCTGGGATGTCCCTTTTCTTTCATGATTTAGATATAAAAGATATTAATTACTGTGTCGTCCCTGTTGTGTACCCCCTCATTGTTTTTTAAATGGAACTAGAAAATTTGTGTAAGGTTGAGAAGAGGGAAAGTAGATTGTCACCCATGAAAACCCTCTGTTAAGCTTCTGGATCTTTTTGGCTGAGCTTGTAAAAATCTCTTGCTTCAAATCAGGCAAATGCCTTTCCCACCCTTGGTGCAGCCCCTGCTTCCCTCCTCTCCTGTGCGTGTGAGGTGCTGTGGTATGACCTGCTAAAATCTGTTAGCAGCTGAGAGGCTGTGGCCAAACTGTTCCCTTAAGAATTGTCTACAGTTAGCAGCTGAAGATGCTACAGCTCTTTAAAATGCAGCGTAGAGAGAATGGAGCTGTTGTGAGCTCCGTGTATTCCAAGTTGTATTCCAGGTTCCAGCAGCTCATGGGAAGGAAGCAGGACTTGAGTCCCCCGCCCCAGAGGGAGGGGTGTTTGGGCAAGAGCTGGCAGCTGTGGGGCACCCCTGCAAGGGGGAGAGGTGGAGGGGCAGAGGGGATGTCTGACAAAGCGCAATTGACATTGCTCCTGTGAGAAGGGGCAGCAGCCATGGAGATGAATGCTCCCCAAAGGCCATTTTAAGTAGCTTCGTGGACCCACCCCCAACTACTTTTAGCATTCTCTTGTGGTCATCCTTAATGTTTTCTCCCAGTAAAAATTAACACTTATTTTTCATCCCCAGGCAAAGCCAGTTGCCAGACTCCCCACCGGACTCTGGGTCAGAAGCATGCTCTCCACCACAGCTCAAGAGTATGTGACGTGAATTCTGCCTCTCCTAAGCTAGCAGGAAGGTCTCCACCTCCTATTCTTTCTACTTCCTTTCTTGTCTGTGTACTTCTTGCAGCCATCTGGAATGATGCTTCGTGGCCAAGTGGGCAGCAGCCTCCACTCCCATGTCCATCGGCTGTGGCACCCAGCAAGTTACCCTGCAGGTTCCTGGAGACTTTTCCTGACCCTAACACCAGTGGACATCCCTGCAGCATTCCCCAAAGCTCCTGTCTGAAGAAAGATAATACCATGACTCCATGGAACAATTCTACATCCTCCAGCTGTTTGGGTTTCAATTATTCATACTTCCAACCAAATGTACCTCAGATTTCCAGGTAAAATAAAACTTTTATGCAAGGGATGAGACAGATACAGAAAAAAGTGGAGCTGATAGAAGACAGTTAAAGACTGGTGTAAAATCCCTGTGGGTGCAGGATTTTCCACGGGATGGCAGTGTTTAGACATGTTTGATACACTTACTTATGGTTGAGGGTTCTTTAAACATCTTGATTAAAACTAGGATTAAAATGTGTGGGAATGGACTTAAATTCTAAGAAATGTACAAGGCTAAAGAGGGATCAACAGGTAGTTAGTAACCTGATTATAAAAATATTTAGGTGTTTTGCAATACTTTCCACAGGAATTTGCCCATAATGGTTTTGAAAGTGTTCTGACATGAGAGAAAAAAAATGTCATATCAATGTAAGCAAGTGAAATGGTATTCATATACCATCTGCCATATTTATCCACCAACATGTTGCAGATGCTTAATTAAAATACATTGGGTAGCACAGGCATCCAACCATACCAAGTAAGAATGAATTGACCAATGCATACCAGAGGGGGACCTCCCTGGTTGTTGGGAGATAATCCGAATTCATCAGTGTTAGTCCTGGGCTTCCAAATCCTCTGTCTCCTGCTCTGCTGGGAGCTCAATTAGATGTTACGTTGGTGATGTGGGTAAAGGAAGCTAGTTTTCTTGGTGAGGCAGTTTATGTTTTAATTGCTTGTTTTGTAGTAAAAGATTCTAGTTAGTCCTAATCATGTTCTGTTTTGAGGGAATACTTTGGTTACTAGAACTTAAGTTACAAAATAATTTTTAACCTAATGTGGAATTTTTGAACAAATCCAGAAAAAAAGAATAACAGTATGGTGGGCAGGATTTCTTCAGTATCTGCTAGGACTGTCTGTGATCTGTTTATTTATTTATTTATTTATTTACACTTCCAGAAGGAGTGACCATCTGCCGTTTTGTAATATCAAAACTTTGGAATAAGAATTTCCTGCAAAGGAAAAGGAGCAGATTTTGAAATTTCAGTTTCTAGGAAAGGGAGAAAACTGTTTCCCACCAGTTTTCCCTAGAGATGTCATAATTAATGCATTAGTTTAATAGTTATTGGTCTTTTGTTTTCTGTATAAGAAAAGTGAGTTCACATTCAGGGAAATAAAATTATTTAAGAAAAAGGTGTGATTTTAATGCAGATATCAGGAAACAATAAAATCCTATCTCATATACACTCTGTAAAGTTTTGAAGAGAGTAAATTCTCCATTCATATGAAATTAAAAATATGCTAGTTTATGTTTTGGAAGGAAAAAATGCATAATTCAGATCAAAAAAGCTAAATACAATCTCTTCTTCCTGGTAAATCAAAATTTGGGTGATAGTACAGTTAGAATGAAATACCTGGGTATTCTCTTGTAATGACACTAATATCTGTATTCCAACTGAAATTAGTAATGTAACATATTTTTAAAAAAGTATTTCTACAGCATCAGGGAAAAAAAGGAAGTTATCACAATTACTGGGAGATAACACTGATCCTTCAGTCTGGTCTAACAGCTGCAGTCAAGGTAAGCAGATGTGTGAAGGTGGAATTTAATGTTTCACACCATAGACAAGTAAATGTTTTAAGAGCACATGTCCTAGTGACTCTGAAAATGTAGTGGCATTAACCATCTGTACTCCACTACCAGGTTTGGAACAATTTACATTTTTTTAAATAAGGACCTATGTATATTTGGGAAAGAGAGATGAAGTATTAGAAGTCTTTGCTTACTGACTACCCCCCAAACAAAATACTCTCCACTTCTCCATGCGAGAGCCTGCAGATGGTACCATAATCTGCTGACTTGCTTGGCACTAAATTGACTGGGCAAAGAAACTTGGGTCAGCTTAGCAAGGGATTAATGTAGTGGGTGAGAGAACAGATTGCATTTTTCCCTTTATGATATGATTTATCAGCTGTGTATTTTTTCTACAAAGTCTAGAAAATTGTGCAAGTTGGTAAAAACTGTGTTCTCCACCCCTTCTCCAAATTAACTTAATCAATGTTTTATCAAGATGAATATGCTAAGCTTATACCTACTGATATAAAAAATCTTATCAGCCATGTACAGAAGTGCATCAGCTTCTGTGAAATGTGAGGCTGTCTGTGAATCAACAGTTTGTAATAAACAATTTATCTGAGGAATTTTCAGCCTTGCCTATCAGTGGAAAATCTGAAAGTTTCATGTTATTTCTTCAGTGTAAGTTATTTTTAAGCATTGAATCATCATTTATTTATTTATTTATTTATTTTATGAGTGGCAAGTGGATTTACTAGGTTAGTTTTCCTTTGGTACCTGTTATTTGGTTGTGACTAGTTCTCTGAGTCTATCACTCCTGTAAAAAGAAGATAAGTAGTTCCAGAGCAGACACTTCTCTAGCTAAAATGGTTATTGCTGTTTTTAATACTTAAAGACACAACTTTGAAATATGTTTTCTTTGGGAGTCTCTGACGATAAAATCTTGCCAACCCATTTCTAATTGGAAGAAGAACACAGTAACAGATAAAAATGTCATGGTGGGGATCTTTTAGGAATGAGGTGTGAATCTCTTTATTATTATTATTATTTTTAATAGTATTTTCGCCCTTGATTGTATTTCAGAAACAGGGATATACAAATGAAGCTTGGGCCTGAAATTATTGCTGTAGCTGTAGGCCCTGTCAATGTGCTGCCACAGGCCATGGAAAGATCTTAGTTTATATGCTCACTGACATACTTTCTCCCATCCTTACCACACTCCATTTGTCTGTCTCTCTGACCACATTCTCCTCTGTCATCATGAAATGTATAATATCTCAATGAATTATGGCTGACCCTGTTTATCTCAGAATGCTATTATAGATAGTCAGTAAGCTTAACCGGTTAACCAGATGCGGTGGTGAATGTGCTTGCTATTGGAAAACTGCCTTCATCTTTCAGACTAAGTACCTGCTGCAATGAGCTGGAGTACATTCAGTTTAAACCTGTACTAGAAAGAATGGCAAACATCTGTAATTCTTTTGCTTCTTTCACTGCACTTATTTGTCTTTGTCTCACTTTGCTTCTTGCACAGCTTCTTGCAATGTTGCAGATAACTTGTGGTTTAGAATAAAATGTCTAGCTTTCCATTGCAGGCTTTATTTATTTATTTATTTATTTATTTGTTATTATTATTTCCCAAGGGAATCTATGTATCCTTTGGGAGATAATAGGAAGTGCTACTTGTGCAATATTTTGCCAATTAGGAAAGGTAAAAATTGTATTTTGTGTGACAAGGGAATATAACATGATCTTTTGGAATAGCTGCAAGGGAAAATAAGATTTAAATATATTTTCAATATATTTGTGCATTAGTGCTTTATATGTATGCAAATATATCAAAGTTTTAATGCAGGATTTTTTGCTAGTTACAATCAGTGAATTGTATCTATCTCTCTACAGCAACTCTTAAGGACTGTGCAGTTGAGGTTCAAGAATATGACAGTGATGGACAGAATGCAACTTTGGAAAAATGCTATCAAGCTCTAACATGGCAACTGTACCAAACTTCTCAGTGGAACAGCTTATTTAACTCTAATTATGAAAAACTGTAAGCACTGAAGATAACACTTGGAAAAAGTTTCTTTTTTTTTCCTTTTTTTTTTTTTTTTTTTTTTCCCTGGTCCTGTGGTTTTACAGCAATAAATGCTACATTTGGCATTCCTTGTTCTGTTTGATTGTAAAACTGGAGAAGGAGGTATAACAGTGGTTATGGATCTGCAGATATATCAGATAAGCAGAACTTTAAACACTGCTTGAAATTCATGCTAGCTTTTCTGATTTCCTTTCAGGGATTTAGGAGCAAAAGAAAAAAATGTTTAATGTAAATACCTGTAGTTTTTGTTCATTTTCTCAAGCACATTAGTGGAAGTACTTACTGAGCCTATTGCATATAATGGCCTAAAACATTAAAGAAATGGAAATAGAAGATACCTGTGTTGCTTCTGGACTCACATGACCAAAGTGTTATAACTATAGTCATGTATGTATAATGTGCAACTGTTCAGTCAAAGACAGAGTTTTTCTGTATAAATCAGAACTATAAACCTTTTTTTTTTTTTTTTTTTTTTTTTTTTCCCCTCATGATCTGGGAAAGGCCAGTCCAAGTTCACTTTACATCCCAAGTTTTCTCCATTCTAGTATTTAGTGCATGATCCCTTTTAACAAAAGCCCTTCTACAGAGTCTGGTCTATGCCCCAGGATTGGTGCAAACACTTTGTTACTGTCTCCACAGGACTTTGTAAATAGTAAAATTTAAGTTTCCTCTAGCTCAAGCTGCTAAAAGCACTCATGGCAGATTGGAGTTTGTCCAGCAATGACACTGATACACTGACACTCCCTGTTATTGCACTGTGTGATAGGGGTTTTGTGATATACATCACAACCCTTTTCCTGAGGGACTGACATGATGGGAGACCAGACAGCTCAGTGTTTGCACCTTTCTACTCCTTGGGAGCTGGATGGGCCAAGAAACCTCACAGTGCCTCAGATATGTTTGGGATATGAAGTGTGCCTCTAAATGGAGGTGGCCTCCAGCTCCTCTTGCACTTTCATTTCATTTGAGCTGTGAGTTAATTGTGGGAGACTCCTTTCCCCACATATTCCCATATACTTAAAATTGAAGTTCCAGACTCACATTTCTTGGTGGCTTGTATCAACAGAGATAAGACAATGTGTTGCTGAGTATTGAAACATCCAAATACATGTGTTGCTACCATTACTCTGCAAAGATACTATTTGCAGAGGAAGTCAGTATTACAATTTAAGTGAGGTCAATGGCAGAGCTGTTGTTCCCTGTAGTTTATGGCACAGTGCACAGATTTGTTCTGAGTAGGAATAGGAATTAACAGCCATATCACTTCATAGTTTTGAAGTAGTTTTAAAGTAGTTTTCTCTCTATTCCCTGCAGCAGATAATTTGTGATTGAAAGGGAGTTCTTACTCATCATTTACAAAAAGACAACAGTCTGTACATTTCTTGCAATTTGTAACTACATTTTGATTCTTCCAACCAGTGATGTCACTTTGTCTGCTGTGAATGATAGAATACAGGAATAGAATAGAACATAGACAGAATACTTTTTCTCCTTGGGTGACAGATCAGTCCTTTGAAATAAATGGAATAGAGTTTTGTTAGTTGGGGTAGGATGAAAAATATTATTAAAGAGTTTTAGAATGGTATGGCCATATTTATCTACAACTTTGTTTTTAGCTTGATTTAACTCTAGCAGATTCTGCAGAAGATCTTGGTGTGGGAATTGAGGAAAAAAATACAGAACCTTGCTGTTTCGTTAGCACATTGCTGTCTGCAGCAGTAGTTCAACTCTGTTGTTTATAGCAATGTTGTAATGAATTCTTGAAGGTGCTAAAATGTTTGGTGCACAGGGTTTCTTTATACCAGATTTGTAAGTGAGGATTATGTAAGCTTCCCCACCTCTGGTTTCCAAACATTTAATGTGTCAGATGAGAATTACCACACATTTTACATGCATTTTCATTTTTACACCTCTAAGAGGCTAAGGACAAATGTTGAACCAGTGACTGTAAAGGTGTATTTCCACTCTCATTTTGTCAGTAAAAATCATAGTGATTTTCAGTCCACATAAAAAGTAGGAACTTGACTTATAAATATATCTGTACTTATGATTGCTATTCTTTCTTCTTGTCTTCGTAGACCTGCTGTAGAATATCACATTGTCACAGACAAAGGATTTAATTTTTCAGCAGTGGATGATGCCTTTGTGTGCCAGAAGAAGAATCATTTCCAAATCACAGTCCATATTAGAATCACTGGACATCCAAAATATGTCAAAACTCAGCTAGGAATGAAACCAATAGAAAAGTTTTACTTGAAAGTTTTTGGAATAAGGGCAAGTGTTTATCTTCTTTGTGTGTATTACTTTTAATGTTAGTATGTGATTATCCACATAATAAGGCAAATAATTGAAATGAACACTTTTCATAATTGTTTTTATCCAAGAACTAAAAGACAACTCTTAAAATTACTCATGACTTTTGTGTAGTACTCTGGGGGAGTGATGTTTTATGGCTGCTTGTGCTTGGTACATGCTGAAAGGTATAAGGCTTGTCTGACACGTGGTTTAGATGACTTCCCTCTTACTGGCTGAAGTTTTCTTCCCTCTGTGGGCAGTGCAGTGAAGCCAGCTGGTGTGTAGGTGGTCAGTCTATCCATTGACCAAAAAGATGCATTGAAAAAAATTCACAAAACAGAAAAAGAATCAAATCTGTTTTTCCTGAACAGTTAATGTGTAGAAAACACACAAACCCCAGTTTCTTCTTGTCAGGTTTTCAATTTTCATTTAAAGAACCAAATTCTTCCTGGCCAATATGGGTCCACAATCTTGCATATAGAGAAGTACTTTGAGATTTTCTTATTTCTTGAAAGATTTTACCAATTTTTACTTGCTACCTTTACTTGCTACTTCAGTTATTTAAAAAATCCCTGTAGTTGTTTTGCTTAATACTCTCTGAAACACAAATGCAGAAGCAATTAGTGAGTATTACTATCATATGTTCCTCTCTGCGCCAAAGTGCTGTTTGGTACCATTCCAGAAAGGTACCAAAGTTTACATTAGAATAACTTACTGGACTGCCTTATATAGGCTTGGTTCTCATGTTAAAAAATGACATTTATGATTTGAAATAGAACCATCCAGTAACAGTCAAGACTCAGAAATTACATTTTCTTTTGCAAATTAATGTATCACTTTTTCAATTTTCTGTTTTCTTTCAAATTATTTGCAAGAATGATTTGGGACTTCAGACTAGCTAGAACAGAGCATTGATCAAGTGTCAGTTGAGTAGGTGTATATTCCCATGTTACTTTCTATTAAGTTACATGGGGAATGAGGGCGATTGCATGGTTTGCCTGTTCATTCTATTGCAAGTTTTATATCTTAAAATGTAGTATTCTTGTCATTTTTGATTTTTTTTTTTTTAATAGGTGGAGGCTCCAAATCAAACTATTGCTATTGAACAGTCTCAGACAGATCGAAGCAAAAAAACTTTCCATCCTGTTAGGTAAGAGTTTTGAGAAATTTATTCCATTTTATTTCAATAATAGAGTGGGCTGAACTTTGATGTAGTTCTTTCTTAAAAACTCATAGTATCTCTAAGCCATCTTCTGATCTTTATTCAAATTCTGTTCCTGGTGGGTACATAAAATTGCAATAGTAATGTATACCTGGTATCCCTTCAATAAGGAAAAAATTCAGCAGCTTTGTGAATGCCTATCCCCAAAATTTACATTCAGCTAGCAGCATTGTTGTATGGTAGTGGAGCTGGATGGTGGATGCATTTCCCATCTTAAGAAATGTAAGTAATGTTGCTGCTCTGTGGGGGCATGAGACTACATGAACGTGAGATATATTTGCAGCGCTTTTAACGGGAAGTGGCCTGACTAAAAACATACATGCAACTTCTCCTGGGAACTGTCTGCCATTCTTCTGCATCTTAGTCAGCAGCAGAATCAGTATTTGTCTTTTTCTAAGTGTTTCCTGTTGGAGCTAGTCTGTTCTCTAAAAATAATTGAATAAGCCTTACAGCAGAAAAAGATAAGACGTTGTCAAGTGTGACAGGACAGTGTTTGGATAAAGGCTGCAATATACAATCTACAAAAAAATGAACTTTGAACTTTGACAAAGAGCTGGATTTTCACTTAATTAACTCTATTGTAGCATTATTATTCCTTTTATATACTGAAAAGTAGATTCTGGGTACATGTCAATTGTTTCATGTGGACAATGGTGGAATTTTCACTTATAGCAGACAAGAAGGTTGATCTGCCAGGGGAATGGTGGACTGTTGTTTTCTCCAAGCAAATTCTTTAATCTTATCATTTATTACTTACAAGAGTGGTGCCACTATGTATTTGAGACATATATGTACATTTTATACTTTCAGACACACAAATTAAATGCAGATGAAGAAAAAGGATCAAGCAGTAATTTTTTTTATAATTTTAATATGTAAGTTCAAATCCAATAATAAGCAATGTTGCCCTTGGCAAGCAACAAATTCTCATCATATGGTGCACATATGGTTTTATTATGTTAACAACTGTATACAAGCAGACCAAGAAGCAAAAATTCCTACTAATAAGAGCAGTTTATCATTCCTGGTCCTTTATCGTGTATGTTTATGTCTTTCACAAGATGAGTGTGATTTTTATGCAATTTTATAAACCAGGGTTGCTGCATTTTTACTGGGGTACCTCTGTTATTTTTTCATTTATCAGCTTTTCTTAAAACTGTTTTAATGAACTTGAGGAAATCTGGGTAGATCCGGGTGGATCTCTGAATAGTTATTTCCCTGATCTCGTTTCCTGTCCTGTTTTAGAGTTGATCTGCCAGGGGACCAGATAACTAAAGTAACATTGGGAAGGTTGCATTTCAGTGAAACAACAGCAAATAACATGAGAAAAAAGGGGAAACCTAATCCTGACCAAAGGTATTGTTGACCTGTGTGTGGGAAGTGGAAAAAATAACATCTACTTTAGAGTGGAGCTGGAGTGTGTTAAAAATCTCAGTGTTGCCAAATCCTGTGATTTATTTGTTTCAAATTCTGTGATACTCCGTATCTGCTTAAAGGCTTCTCTTGTAGAGTCACAGAATGATATGAGAACAAACAAATGAAAAAATAAAATATCTTCATGGTTAAAGATCGTTTCAGGAAGTCATAGCCAAAGTGTTGGCTGAGATAACGATGAAGCCAAAAATCTCATCCCAAATAACAGTCATTTTCTTCTGGGGAAAGGATTCTTCATCCTTAAGTCTTCATTACTTAAATTTGTGAAAATTACTGTTTATTTATTTATTTTTGGGGGGTTCATTTTCAGTGATTTGGCTGATTGAAAGAGCATATTACTTGAGAGTGGAACAAACATTTTCTCTTTCATATTGTAACAAACATATTTTTAAAATGTTCTATCTGTCTATCTTTTTATGTATCAACAGTAGCAGTTGTATTTAAAACATCTTGTTTTCTTCTGTAACAACATTATTTCATTTTTTTCTTTATGAAATCAATTTCAAATTAGGTACTTCATGCTGGTGGTTGGACTGTATGCTGTCTCTCAGGATCAATTCTACTTGCTGTCTGCAAACATCTCTGAAAAGATCATTGTGAGGGTAGGTAGAAATTTATAGTACTTTCACATTTACTGTTTTAATACTCACAGGGGACTATCAGGAGTGATTCTCCAGTGTAGAAAATTACCATTGAATAAAAAATATAGAGAAAAACAAACAAACAATTGCATATGTTATGAATACATTGCTATCTTATAATTACCAGGATTTTAAAACATTAAAAGGGGGCTATAGAAGACTTTAAAAAGAAAGCTTGTTGTGAATACAGAATATGTTGATTTTTCCGGATTGTTTTTCCTTTGAGGTGAAACAATTGCCTGGACTTGTCAGGAATTTGGTAAATGCTTTCATTGGCTAAATGCTTCATTTTCAAGGGACAATGAGAATTAAAAAAAAAAAAAAAGTGCAAGCAAAGAAGAAGCTCTAGGAAGATGAAGACCTATGGCTGGCACGTTCCAGGGTGTCTGAGCTCTTAACTTGGTGGTTGTAATATATGTTTCAAAACAGTAAATGGAAGAATTTGTCTCTCATCCTTACAACCTTTGTGTGGATCAGAGGTTTGAAAAATAAAGCTCTCCTTTTAATATTCAGCCTTAACTTACAGTTAGAGTTAGACGTGGAAGAGACAAAAAACCCAGTGCTGTATTGTAATGGGAGCTCTGGAGGGGCTGTGCAAGGAAGGAGAGTGCTGCAAAAAGTCTTCAGTCCCAGAAAACATTTTGTTTGGGCCTAAGCTAAATGCCATGCAGGAACATAGCTCCTCCCTACAGTTTGGGTTAGGGTTTTAAAGGGAGAGGTAAAGTGGAAAGACGAAACATCAGTGGGGCTAGAAAGGGATTCCAGCTGAACATGAGTGTTGCCCAGAGCTTTCAGGTGGGCTTTTTTAGTGTGAGCCAAAGACAAGGGTTCTGTGTTGTACCTGGGCACTATCTAGAGAAAGGGTTAGGGTCTGAAAAGTGAGAAAGTGCAGAGCTCCAATGTAAGTTGGTTGGAGAAGGCCCTGCAAAGGGAAGGTTAGGGCTGCCAAAACATTTTTATTCTGACCTCTTTTTCACGTGAATCACACATGGGAGTCTGTAACTTCTGAATAGTTAGAAAGATTTTAGAAATTTATATTTTTCTTCCATTTTTAAAGTTAGATCCTTTTAAAATTTCAATGAATAGTGTTTTTTTCAATGCATGTGAGAGCAGGGTTTTTGAACAGGAATCCAATGAATGGGATTTGCAATCCTGTCCACTATTCCAGCCAAAGAAAAATAAGGCAGAAAGACAGAAGGAACAACACTGGCTATGATTTGAAGTGGTGAAAATATCAACAGGAAAGCTGGAAAAAAAAAAAAAGGCAGTTTTCCAGATGTCTGAAGGGGTTTTAGTGGATGGCAGGGTAACCTGAGCCAGCCACTGGTTCCTTTAAAGTGGCAAAGCTGTGCAAATGCACTGGAAGAGAAAGAGGCTCCTGTTCTGCCTCTTTATATACTGAAATATAATGTAACAAAACTACCAGCAGAATAGTGGTTATTAGGCATATCAGATCATGCTCTAATTGTGGCAAACAGTGATAAGAGCACAACACCATGCACTACAGATGTCAAAGCCTTGTGAAACCCTGAGACTCCCTCAAATTACTGTGAGTTTCTTGTCACAATCATACTCTGCTCAGACTCAAATTTGAAAGCCTGAATTCACAGTAAAAAAAAAAAAAAAAAAAAAGGTAAATAAATTGACTAAATTAAATATAGAAAACAAATGCCTTTTCTAATTATAAACACTCCTTTGTTTTTTGGTGTTCTTTGAAAGAATCTGGTTCTCTGACATGGAATTTCTAATGTGAATTAATTTTAAACATTACAGAGGATTTTAGAGACTTTGTGAATACATTTATTCTGGGATCCCTCAATGAAAATGACATTTGGTAAACCAGATAGTCATCATTATTCGTTTGTCCAGATGGTGACCTCTCCAGGAACTGCTATTTATAGACTTCGCAGGTCTCTGGAACCTAGCAAACAGGTTTTGAATGCATCTTATACTTTAGTATCTCAGTTGCCGAAAGCAAAACTCATTTGGTAACTGTAACTTGCAGAAATTGCTGTTAGAAAGTAAATTTGTTCCTGCCTATTTCACTAAGCATTGTTTTCGGCCAGTGCAAAACCACAAATAATTGAAAAAAACCCTCATTATTCCATTTTCTTTTTGAGGCATACTAGTAAGACTTAAGCTGTTTAGAATGTCAAAAGACTTTAGATTCAGTGACCTAATTTGTGTGTGTTTTATAGTGAAAATGCTCAAAAACAAGGTAAGTATTTGGGTTATGGTTTGAGGTACATTTCATTTTGGGGCAGCACAGAATAAACCATGCTTGACTCATTTTTGTTCCTGTCAGACTTCTTGCTCTTGTTACCACACTCCTCCTCAGTCATGCTGGTACAACTGTTTTTCTGGGGTCCTGCAATTAACTGGAAAGGGGATGAATCTGTGTTAATAACAAGTCTAATTTTTTGGTTTGGTTGATTTTAAGTCAGGCTGGTTCCTCCATCCTGGTCTATGTCAGGGTATCAACTGAGGGCTGGCAGGTGGACAGGAATCATGGGGAGTGGGCTGCCTACACTGGTCCTGCTGCCAAAAGAAATGTACATCAAGCTGTAGCCCTGGGCAGATTTTGGATTCCTTTCTACCCCTGCACCACAGTTCTCCATTCCTTCAGTTGTGCTGAGGTGATCGTCTGTGTGACGTTGCTGCAAAATGACTGCAGGAAATAGAACAGGACTGAAAAGAAAACCTCAGCCCTACAAAGCCCTGTTCTTACATGGTTGTGGCTTCCCAGCAAATGTTTTTATGCTTGTGAAAAAGAAATGGGTAGGGGCAGTGGTCTCACTACCTCTTCCTATCTCCCTTCCTGCTCCTAGTTTTAATATATCTGTTGTGGAGCAAGGCTCCACTGTGCTAGGTGCAGTGTAAACAGAGAAAAAATGATCCCTTTCCACAAATGGTATACAATTAAATTGGTAATTTACCATTTAGGTAATGTAGTTGGGCTTCTTTTTTTCCACATACTTGTTTTTAAGGGTTATTTCTAGAAACCTTCTATACATGACATTTATAGTTTGCGCATCTATTTATGAGAACAAGACCTGTGAATTCAAACAAGATCATCTCTGATCCTCTCATCTGTTCAGTACAGGCTTTCAGTACATTCTGGAAAAGTTCAAGAAATAGCATGTAAAAGTATGAAACAAGTATGCCCAAAGTATGTAAAAATACATAAATATGTATTTTTGAACCACATGTTTAATCTCCGTATTGTTTTCTCTTTTCTCATTTCCACCCTCAGCTAAAAGTTGCTGAAAAATTGAGGAAGGCTATATGGCATAAAGTCAAAGTTAAACTTTGAAAAGCTTTGAACATTGATAATATACCTTACTGCGATAATAAAATAGAATTCAAGGGAAAGACCAATGAGGCCAGTGCTTTACGAGCAGAAACAATTACTTAGGATCGACTCCACTCTGTTTTTTGTGTTAGTGTTACAAATACAATTTAAATATTAAAGATTTGTTATCTCATTTTCCCTGAATTGCTAATGGAATAAAGTAATAGTACATCTATGCTATGCTATATCTTTAAATATATATATATTTTTTCTTCCAGGCATCTAACCCAGGGCAGTTTGAGAATGACAGTGATGTACTGTGGCAGCGAGGACACGTTCCAGAGACGGTAGTCTGTCACGGTCGAGTAGGAATTAACACAGATGCACCAGATGAAGCACTGGTTGTCTGCGGAAATGCAAAAGTTATGGGCAGAGTCATGCATCCATCTGACAGCCGAGCAAAAGAGAATATCCGGGAGGTGAGGGCTATGGAGTATTTAGGGCATTTACATTTGCAACACGGCACGTGTATGGATCATTGTTCTGACATGTGAAGCCGCATCTTTATCTTGGATGTGCTAAAGTGCTGGCCTAAGGAAATGTGGCATACCAGTGTGCTCTGTATAGCCGTGGCCTGTGGCCTTCGGAAGAGGCTGACCACAGAAGCTGAGGGTATATGTAAATGGGAGTTGTTGGGCTGAAAGGTAACTGGCAATGCAAATACAAACAGCACTCTGCTTGTGGGGAGTTGGAAGATTGTTCGTATTATTTGATGCAAAGATTAGCCAAATGGCCATATTAGGCTTGTTGCTATCAGTGAAGTCCTAGATGCCACAACCATTCTTAATGTCTCAACACGTGAATCTTGGTATTTGCCCAACTAGGTTGATACGAATGAGCAGTTGAAAAGAATAACACAAATGAGGCTGGTGGAGTATGACTACAAGCCTGAATTCGCATCTGTTATGGGAATAAAAAATACCCATGAAACAGGTATTCAGTCAGTTCTGGTCCCATTTTTTGTTTAGTTCTGCTGTTGTTCATTGTGCCTTAGTGCCTTTTAACACCCTATTTCATCTTCTATTTCACTATTTCATCTTCATTTCTAGTATACTTCAATTGCGTACTTTGCTGTGTTTCCCTTGTGAGTTGAAGGTGCCAAAATTAAGTATTTCTGGTATATTTCCAAATTTTATTTCAGTTTTCAAAGGTAGAAGATGATTTTTCAAGGTTTAATGAGAATGAAGTACATGATCAGAAACAATTTTGTTCTTGTGCCAGAGAAATGGGAAGAGAACTTTGAAGGTTTCTGTTTGCTTTCTGTAGAACAGAAAAAAAATAAAAGTGAAATCCTGGATTTTCCTACCACAGAGAAATTCTAGAACATATTTGGCCCTACCTGCACCTTTTATGGTTGACAACTCAACTTAAACACACCACGATGGTCAATGGTGCATCACTACATTTCCTGACTTTTGTTTCTGTTATCTTGTGATCAGGAATAATAGCCCAGGAAGTGAAGGAGCTTTTACCTGAAGCTGTTAGAGAAGTTGGAGATGTTGCTTGTAACGATGGAGAAAAAATAGAAAACTTCCTCATGGTTGATAAGGTATGGCCTTGAAAGGGAAAGTGGGGGTGTGTGTTTAGATGTTTCCTTTCATGTGTGGAGCTATAAACATATGCCACTTGTGCTTTATACAAAGATGTAGACCTGCACATGTATTTACAAAAGTAGTCTTTGGCAAGTCATTGAGGAAAACGGAACCATCAGGTGTTAGTAAATGGTTGAATCTTTCACAGACAGAAAGTATTTACATTGGAATCTTAGAATCATGAAGGTTGGAAAAGACCTTGAAGGTATCTGGTCAAATGAACGTACCACAGCAGACAAAAGGCAAAAAAAAAATCAAATTTGCTTAATAAAGTTGGATAGTGATTTCATAGCATTGGGCCAACAAGTGGGACTCCAAAACATTCTTCTGAATGCAAGTGTTGAAGTTAATTAAATGCTCCAGAAACGAGTTAAGTAATGATAGCATTCTATTGGTTAAATAAAAATGTCCTTATTCTAAACCTCTGTGTAATCACTTCACACCAAAGACAAATGCTAATTGTGTGTGCTCTGTGGGATTTTTTTTTTTTGTCTATCTGAAATATTTATTATAACTTCAAAGATACACTACTATAACATGTTTATGGTGCACAGAGTAATTGCCATGCTAATAGGTTGAAATCAGTGCCTTAAGTGCATTGTCCTGTGCTCTCTTCCCCTACTTTTTCTGTAGAAATAGGACTGCAAGGGGCTGTCAGTCAGAGTCCAGTCAGACTCAACCGCTGACATCGCTTGTCCAGAACATTGCTCAGAGTGGCCCCTCTGTTTTGCACTGGTTTACTGCAGGTCAGGGACCACTTCACAGCCTTAGACTGCTGACAGCTGATAATGGAAAGAGGAAGGTTTTCCAGATGGGTGACCTGTCTTGCTTGGGTGATGTCATGAACAACATTATTTATTTGCTATAATCATGCATTCTCTCATTATTCTGTAGAAAGCACAAGTTACACCACCAAGCTTCAAGATCATATTTATCAACATTTTTTATTGTCTTTTGATAGGCTATGAAGAGATTAATTTCATAGGTTAAATCTGCTAGGCAGTATTCCATATAAAGGTCTCATGAATTAAACACCCTGAATAAAGCCGTGGAAAGAGCATTTTCATGAACCAGCATTCATGAAAATGAATTCAGCATTCATGTTACCCACGTGAATAATTTCAGTTTTCAGATGGCTTACAGGAAAATAGTATTTTAATGGCAGTGACAGAAAACTTGCTCTGTATCCTGCTTGTTGTAGCTTATGGCTCTCACTGCTTCCCTGTGGGTGTGCTGAAAGTGGTAGTAGGGTCTTTTTGTTGTCAGTCAGTGTGTGAATACAGGTCAGGGGAGGCATGGAGAACAGCCAAGAAAAGTCAGACCATTCCTTAGCCCACTCTTTCTCCTCTCTTTAGGAGTCCAGACTATTTTTCATCCTTCAGTTCTATCTGCTACTTAAAGGACATTCTACTTGTATGCCGACTGAGCATGACAAGGTTTACCTCCTGCAAGATGAACAAATGGGGTTTGTCTGCTTGAACAAGGGAGAGGAGCTTCCTGGAGACAGTGCTGAAAAAGAGACGTAGAAAATTTGCTGTGTTTGGTCAGAGTTCCAGCTGATTTCTAGATTGTTATAGAAGAGCACTGGTGTTAGATAGTGACACTAGGTTTATTTTGCCTTTTAGCCCTTCATTTTACATTGTATAAGAGCTGCAACATTGTTTGCATTTTTTGAGCCCTTGGAAAATTGCTTTGGGGTAGTCAGTTTTTTTCTGACAAAACTTTTAGGTTGGACAATTGAGCTTTTGATTTAATAGGGAAAAACAAAAACAAAACAAAAACAAAACTGTGAAATGTATCTGATAGAAATCTCTCTTTTTTATTTTTTGCTGAAGTGTCACACAACATACTGTCTGTAACAGTGCCTCATAGCTCTGCCATTTGGGCCTGTCACGTTGCCTTTCTCCTCTGTAGCTTGGCACTACTGGGCAGTGCCTACCAGAATTTGATCCAGTGATGTGATGGAGATGGAGAAAGCCGCCTGCAGGGTATCATTCTGCTATGGATGTGGCCCAAGCAGGAATGAGTTGTTACAGCGATGGCGTATTTACTACATAGTTTTTCCTTGACTACTTGGCTAGGTGTGGGATCACTTCACAAACACTTTGCTCCCGTTTTAATAAGGTTAGGTACATTACTGCAGTGCTGTCTTGCTTTCTGTTCTTGTTCCTAACACCAGTTACAGAGCATGTGAATGTCAATTCTGTGACCATGGTGAGGGGCACAGGGGCAGGAGGGACATCTGTGTCTAACACATCAAGGTGTATATTGACTTCAGAGCTTTGGAACAGCTGATATCTTAGGTGGGATATCTGCTCTAAATACCTGGAGCACCCATCATCAGAGTAGCTCAGTCCCTTAAGTAATAAAAGTATATGTGGATGACAGTGCTTTATATCTTTGCTTTCAGTCAGGCAGGTGATAAGGCCTTGAACTACTTTACCTTGCATTCCAACTTTAGTTCAAGATAAGCATGATATTGGCTGGTGTGGCTGTGTCTCTGTCTGTTACCTGTGTGGAGCTGTTAAACTCTGTAAAATTAATTTCATTAAAAGTTTGAACCAGACTCTGCTATATTCTAGGGAAATATATTATCTGTGTGAAAATTTGCTATTTTGGGACAAGAATCTTTCTTTTCAGCCACACAGTGCTGAGTATTTTGTCATCAATGAGGCTGTACAACTCTAATCACTTTTTTTTTTTTTTTTTTTTTTTCCCCAAAGAAAGTATTCCTTCATTTTTCCAGGTGAGCCATTTTCTCATTTACCTGAAGTCACTTAGAAGAGATTCATACCTGATTTGAAGAGAATGGAAAGGGTGGCTGCTACATACCATTGATATGAGGATGAGTGACTATATAATTGATCTCATGGTTCTAGGTACACGTGGTTATTTTTGAAGTCACTCCTTAATAAACAGGACATTGGTCTTCTGGCAGCAGAGAAGTTTGTAACATATTACCAGTACCTGTGGTCTGGTTCTGCTTCTACAAAATACTGTTGTGGAAGGTAGTCACCTTTAAAAGAAAGGCTTGTGTGGTATTTACAAAGCAAATGGCAAAACTGCTTTTGCTGTACTTCTCCGTGGCTTGAATAGGCTGGGATACTCAGCAACATTCAATGCCAGTAAGAGGTTCATCCAAGGTAGCATCCAATAGCAAGTCTGTTTTTTTTTTTTTGTTAGTATGATGAGAAAGCTGTTCTTCCAAGCACAGCAATGAAAGCATGCTGTTACCACGTTACTGCAGTGGGTCAGTAAGTGTTTTTGGCTCAGAAATGGGTAAATTCCTTATTACCTGGATGGATGCACTGAGGACTTCTCCAGCAGCAGGTTGATACCTATATGATAATCAGAGGGTAGAACAGAAGGTTTTTCCTTGTGCTGGACAAAATATTCTCATAGAGAAAATGAACTGTGTTTGTTGCAGAGCTGATCGCCCAGAATTAGGTTTAAAGTAGTTCTATAAGGTGCTAAAGAGGCTGAAGCATCTGGCCATCACAGCTTGACTTTGTGGTTTGGATCTTTCCTTGTCTCACTGATTTCCATGTAGCTCAAGTTATGTGTGGAACACAGATAGCAATTCTGGCTTGTCTCAGCCAGGTTAGTCTATCCTGTAGGTAAATAGTTGGACATATATTTTGCTAGGGGTTTTGAAATCAATGTAACAACTGCAACACTACAAATCAAATAGTAGATGCTTGCTGTGACATCTTTAATGTTCAAAATTCAGCACAGTATACGTTCAAAATGCAGTTTAAATTCTTGGTCTACAAAGCCCTTTAGCTTGTTCATTATTTTTTCTGCAAATCCTCATTTTCAATTTACTGCAAATTGAACACAAGCAATTTTACAATCTAGCCAAGGGATTTTATAGCCAAAGTGACCTCCCATTTACAGTGAGTTAACTTGTGTTAGCATTTTAAATATTCAGTGTGTCCTTCCACAGATGAATTCTGTATGCATTGCTGCTTGTTGCATCTGATTGATTAATGTACTGTATCTGCTTTTGTCATTGTTTTCCTTCTCAGGATCAGATCTTTATGGAGAA
Source organism: Oxyura jamaicensis (assembly GCF_011077185.1). Lineage (NCBI taxonomy): Eukaryota > Metazoa > Chordata > Aves > Anseriformes > Anatidae > Oxyura > Oxyura jamaicensis. The sequence continues at coordinate 37,459,170 of NC_048893.1, forward strand.
TGTAGGGGCGGTAAAACAGCTTTGCAAACTAACCAACAACCTTGAAGTCAGAATAGAAGAACTGGAACAGTGGAATAGAAAACTGGCCAGGCTGAAACGGATAAGCAGCGTAAAGTCCACAATCAGCGGAGGAAGCACAGCCAGGTATCTCTGCCTAGAATGTTCTCTGATAGTTGTCACAGAAATTAATGAAGTTGTGTCTGTGGTAGAAATGAAAACTGATTTTGCCTGACAGTTGAGTTCAGTTCATTTCCAGCATTAAAATTGTGCAAAATATGCAAAATGCTTTTTTTTTTTAAAAAAAAAAAAAAAGTCACTGACAACATTAATATGTGAAATGGCCGTTAAATTGCAGTCATTTCTGTAGTTACTTCAGTTTCATAAATCAAGTATAGATTATGTCCAGTTACTGCCCTGCAGCCTGGAAATCAATGCTAAGAGAAAACTGCAGAGCTTCCTTGGCAATAAAGAATCTTCATTAGTACTTCAGTGGAAGCGATGAGCATTTCCTATTTCTAAACCATTTCCCAAGCTTTGTTTGAAATGAAATGTAGCATGTAATAGCATTCACCTGAATGAGTTAACTGGGGGCCTTTGTTCTTGAAAATGAATCTGATGACTCTCTTGTCTTTCTCTTTTTAAATGATACAGTTGCAAAAGCAAATTACATTAACACCCTATTGAAAAATCTCTTTTTCATTCATTACTTACTGAAGCATTTGAATGTCAGGGAGATCATGTCTCTTACAGCAGGTGTAGTCGAGCCACTAGTCTTTTGCCATCAAGAAAATCAGCCCAGCTAAAATCCAGCAAGGTGAGTGAAACTAAATATGTGAAATATGCCTACGAGAGAGTTTTTGTAAGTGCTGAAATATAGGTGAAAGTTTTCATGCTTCTAAAAATATAATAAAATCCCTTAGGTAGAATTATTTAGTATCATGCTAGAAGCTTAAAAGCTTCCTGTATTGAAATAGAAAATATGTATGAGACACTTCTACTTTTTGTCTATACATTGTGTGTATGGGCAGATCCATACTGTGTAATGCTGTGCAGGAGGAGACCATCAGGAGGGAATTGTTGAGCCAGTTACTTTGCTCACATGGTGCAGTGCAGCCTTACATGGAAATGCTGGCTTCAGTTCGGAAGTATGCACAGTGGTAATTCTTCCTCAGCTTAGTTTCTTGGTTGAGTCTTTCTCTGTGGTTTGCTGTTTGCATCTTCTGTTTTGTATTGGTTAATACTGTCTTTTAGGTGGTTAAGACCTGAACAGGATGTCCTTGCTCTTGCTGGATGAATACCTCTTGCCCATATTCTTTTATAGAAAGGGAAGAGGCCTTTAACAGGGACTGAATGAGTTAGGAATATCTGCTGACCTTTTTCAGGACAGGCTTCCTGGGTTCTTTAAGGTGATTCAATGCATGTTTGCCTATCTTTCTTTTGCCAGTGCAAAGAGCAAGATAAAATAACAGGTTGAATGTTCTTTGTTCTATAAGAACAATCAAATGCTCCATGATCTAAGATCATTCTGCTTGTTTGAAAAGTGCCTTTCTTCTGTATGAACACCAACCCTTGGTTTAATATGGTCTAAACATATACTGAAAGGTGCTCATCTTGCAGATGTGGCCATTGCTTACAGTGTTCATTTGATTTTAAAATACTCAAAGAGTATGGAAAATGGCATAAGGAAAGAGAAGGAGCTGTTATATTTATCCATCCTTTCTTCCTGGGTAATGTTTGTGTCCCCAGACTATCAACAGTGTGCAGCACTCTCATGCTTTTAGGAAACCTGCCATTACTTAATTTTTTCTCTTGAGAAGTTGACCTCTGTATAAGAATGATGTGTATGGTTCCTCTGAAAGAAAAAAAGTTTAAGTGGGACTAGTGCAGTATTTCTTAATCTACTAGTAATACCTTAGGTATATGCCACTTAATTTGACCAAACATTTTTTTTTTCTAGGTTTGTTTATCAAAGAGGAAAAAGTCTTGTTCCAGGAAGATTTTCCGGGTGACTATAATAGCTTTGGTTGCTATTATGGCACTATGGTAACAACTAATTATCAAAAGTTGCCTTGTTTCCCCTTTCCCTTTTTAAATCATCAGAAAGATGAGTGAGATTTTTTCTTTTTTTCCTCTCACTTCCTATTCAAAGGACAAATTATATTTAAATGAATAGTGAATATGCCTGCTAATACTGAAAAGTTGAAATAGTTTTAGAAAAGTGAGATATACACATGGCACACGCACAACTAACCCACGTCTATGTCAAAATGTGTGGTGCACCTCAAGTGCACTCAGCGGCTCATACGACAGATGTAAAGCTGGACTCATGATTTTTTATACAATCGTTCTCTGCCTAAGTTCAGCTTCTGAAGTACAGAATGATTCTGTTCTGTGAAAAGAAACTGAACTTTTTCCCAGTGTGGTGGGCAGTACTGTCACTCTAAAAGTTTAACTTGTGGCATTGGACTCATAGGAAGGAAACTACGCCTGGGACTTTGAGATTGACATTTTCTGTTTCTGGTCCCAAAACCTGTGGCTCACAGTCTCTCCTTGAACTGAGTACTTTGAACTGGCATTGTGATTCTATTTGCAATGAAAGAATTGGTCGTATTTGGTGTTGAATTTAGCAGTATAAAAGTACCTCATCTAAAAAATATTAAATTCAGTCAGAATTTTTCCCATTAAAGGGGAAGTGATCAGATAGTTAACTTTTACATTACTGCATTTGGACAAAGTGTTGCCAGGGTATTATTAGTGCTATGTTACTTAAGAGATGGACGTAAATCTACAGAATAATTCTCTTTCTACAGTGCTTTGACAATATCAACCCTTTATGTGCTTAGCCTTCATGACAGACATTTTGAAAAACATCATATTTCCAGGCAAGTATTTGAATTAGTATTAGTATTAGACTGTGCACCAATCTGTTTAGGTGCACAGCTGTGAAGTCTGTTTCTTAATGAGATGTTTTTGCTTTTCTTCATCAGCACTTCGACAAGTTCTGTTGTAATCTATCCCTCTACCACTACAGCAGGTACTGTATCTCTGCTGGTCTGCATACATGTAGCAAGCTTTCAATTTCTATGCTATTATAAAATGCTAATAGATACACAGCACTAGTGAGAATTGTGTCTTTTTTTTTTTTTTTTCCTTTAGCATTGCAGGAAAGCACAATTTCTCAGAGCACGCAACCCATCAGCAGGATTCCTGAAGTGAATTTCTGTGACATTTTGCCTTGTGACAAGGTCTATTGTTGTCCCATTCATCAACCAAAAGTCAAATACCTAATCTATGAGAAAACTGATGCAGAAGAGAAACGTAAGTTGAAATGTGAATTTCTACTATTTGCTATTTGAATAAAGACGATATGAAGAGTGTGGAGAAAGGAGCAGGGATCTTTAAAGGCAGTTAGCTTTGTAAGATAATGCCTAGCCCACAGCATTTCAGAACTGCTGATATAAATACTCATCACTTCTGTCAGTATGGGTTTGAAAAATCTGGCCTGGTTACTTTCAAGAGTTCCGGGTCCTAGAATGTTTTGTTAGGTGTCACTGTTCTTGCTAGCTATTCATGGTAAATGATTTGATGTGAACCAGAAAGTCACTAATCCCTTTAATTAACCTTTGGCTACAATTGCCCAGGAATTGATTGGGCATAGCAGAGAGTGGATGAACATATTTAAAACAAAAACCAAAACACTTATTAGTGTCACACTGTGGTGATACTGTGTCTTTTCTGTGGGCAGAGACAGAAATTCAACTCCTGGAAGACATAAAGCTTAGTTATAACTGCTCATTCAGGCAGGGCTTTTGAGTAGAGAAACATCTGAAGGCAGAGCTCTATGGAATAAATTACTTTAATGAATTCTTTCAGATATTGTCTGCAATATGAGGTGTGTGTAATATATGAGTAGGTGTATTGTTTGCAACTTTTATAACATATGTAAGAATGAGCTCATACATGAAGGTACGTACAAGTTGTTGCAATCAGTATTCCTCAATCCTAGACCTTAATATTGCTGATGTCTAGAAGCAAGTGTTAGTGTTACTAAACCTGGCATTCATACTCTTCCTTTTTTGTCTTTGAGAACAATTCTTGCATCAACCATAGTTGACAAGTTAAGGTGAAATTGGGAAGGGACACAGTTCAGCTTCTGAAGTACAAATTTCTTCAAGGGTGGGTGTTACCAATTGCTGTGAAACTCTTGCCACATTAACTGGTTCAGTGGGGTTCACTCACTGGCCGTTCTTTATACTGCAAAGTGCTTTTTTTCTGCAGACGGGCTGCATGTTGTTGGCCCTTGTGATTCTTGTGATTAATGCTGCAGTAAGCCCTGTGGCTGATAGAGCTCAGTACAGTGCTTTCAAGAGGTCATATATCTAAGTGATTTGTATTGGTCTGAAACCTGAAAGAGTGTTGATTAATTAAAAAGACATTAATCTCATTTACAAATGAGGGAACTGTAGACAGCTGAAAATGAAATATGAAAACATTCTATCCCCAGCTGGCTGCTTTTGATATTAGGTAGAAAGAGAAGATAAGAACAAACACAAAGCATTACATTCCCAAGGTCTTACGCTCCAAATAGCATTAAGTGTGGATCCAAGAGTGAAAAATCAACACAGTATACAAGCTACTGAAAGATTTTGGATCTGCACAAGTTTAATGAAGCTGAATGTGTCCCCAGACAGAAGGTAACAATGTCAATACAAAATCCAAACAGAAGGAAAGCCAACATGCTGCTTAGTGTAGCTGTAGCCAAGGTAAATGAAAAGGAAAATGTTTTCGAAAGAAAAAGCTGAATGTTAAGTATGGGGAATAATCAAGATAAAAAGTGGACATTTTAGGATCGGTTGATTAGTCTGATTCATGGAAAGCTAAAACTGTTTGAATTACATGCTAATTTATGAGTGCATTTTCAACAGACCTTTTATTGTTCTGCCATACTGGTGCAGGTGCAGACCGTTAGTGAGTGCACCTGTTGTAGATCCTAATCCTTTGCATCTCAAATTTGTTGAGGGGAAGACTGTTATCATAGAATTATAGAATCATTAAGGTTGGAAAAGACCTTCAAGATAATCTGGTCCAACCGTCACCCTACTAGGAGTGATCAAGAAGAAACAAAATTATTCATTAGAAAGACATTTTATTAAGCAAAAATTCAACACATTTTTATGTAGTCTACTTTAATATAGCAGGTTTTTTTCATCCTCTATTTGTCATAAGAACTGGAATCTCTGAAGGATTTAGAGTTTCTAACTCCTATTGACTACAGTGGAAATGAAGAGTGTGAATACCCTTTAGCATCTGGGCCTTCTACCCTCTGCTTCCATCTCAGTAATGCTCATTGCTCGCCCATTTGTGCTAAGTGTCCCTGGTAGCCAGAAGCTGTTCTTACTTTCTCTCGGAGTGTCGTTCCTTCTTGGTGTCTCTCTTCTCATAATAAAAGCCTCATCCTGGTGGATTTCAGTCAACTTCATGTATTTACATTTATCACCTACAGATGGTAGTTGCAGATTCCTAGCAAGGTAACATCACAAGAAATCATCAGCAGGTGTTTTTTTTTTTTTTTCTTCTTCTTTTTCTTTTTCTTTCCATAATGCTTATAAAATATTCCAGCTCATGTGAGTTAAAACCAGATAGTACTTGAGGAAAAAAAAAAAAAAAAAGGATATCAGATTTATTGGATAAGTTCATCTGAATCTTATCTGAAGAGTTTGGTTGTTATCATTTCATTCTAGTTGTGCCTGTATTTTTATATTTGTTACTGAATAAATAAAAGTGGGTATTTGAGACCCACAAGGGCCTTTGAGAGAGGCCTTGGAGTTACTGTAGGTGACAGAGCTGAAGGCTACTACAGTGCTTTTTGTTAGTTCCTGATGTTCTGGATTGGCAACTAGACCCCTGAAAAATTGCTTCCAGTTACTAGTTTTCTAGGTGCTATTTGGATTGCATCAGCTTATGGGACAGTGAAATAGTAATACTATGAACAGTACAGAAACAAGGAAAAATAAATTTCTATACTGGTTACTGATTCAGTTTAAACAGATGAAATCTTAGTGAAGCAAATCTGTCTTTGTCCTAGTTTTTATACAAATTTCTGATACCCACTTAAAACTGTTCTTCCATCATCTGCTAGACCAAGAATCATAGCATTAAATGTTTAGTAAATCAGAGTGTGTAATAAGTATGCCTGCCAACACTTGCATAGCTAAAGTATTTTATCTACAGGGAGAGCATTGTTCTTTTAGTGAACAATCTTATTCCTTTACCAGTGGATATAGGTTTTCCTACGGAATGGTTCTCTGTTAATGAAAATGCAGAATGCCAGGGAACAGTCAGTGCACTGCTATCACATCCAGACTATTAAAAGAAAAAAAAAAGGAAGAGAGGGAAAGGAAGATGTGACAACTACTTTGCAAATTAAAAGGAAGAACAAGGGAGTGAATAAGCCTTTCTGAGATCTGTCTGAAGACCTGCTGTGAATGTATAACTGATTGCCATGTGTTCAGAAGCCATTTTTCTAGGTTTGTGACTGCAGATCACAGTGTAAAGAAACGGGACAATAGTTGGCTGCTAAATGTAACAGTTACCATCTAACTTGGTAGAACTGGCAGATCTATATGATGAACAAGTAAAATAGATGCAAGGAGTAACTAGCAGCAGTATCCCTAATTCATAACAAAACTCAAAATTGATGGAAATTTCTATTTATTTATTTATTAATTTTTTAAATTTTGTATTACTTCGCTTCTAGGTCCTTGGATTCCAGTTATCAATTAATGCTGTTCCATGTTCTAAGTTATCTACTAGCATGAGAAAAGTTTGGGTTTTCTTATTTCCCAACACCAAAATACAAGTAAAGCCCAAATCTGGAATAAATAAATAAACAAACAGTAATGTCTGTTTAGCTGTCTTATTTCAGTATCAGCGGAATGATGCATTTTGATCCTTACTTTTGTAAAGTAAATTTTTATATAATGAAATAGTGACTTCTGTTCTAAACTGTCTTTTTGAAATCAGAATGTTTGCTTTGGAAAACAAGGGAGTGGAGTATTTCAGTATTCTGTAAATACACAATCCCATTATTTCCCCCAATAAAATAGTATTTGAATCAAGTTAGTTTAGGCAAAATAAACATTTATTGGTGCCAGTTTATTGGTAACATTCCTTTAGATAGGTTCTTGGCTGGCAATTAGTGTTAAAAGCACAAGACCAGCCTTAAGCCTTCTCCTGTGGGCTTGAAGGGCCTTTTACTTTCCCCAGCTTGTACTACATGATGATTATTCAAAACATACTTTAAAGTTCACTTTTCTAGACAAGCGCTGAGAAAATTAACAGAGTAAAAAAATCATCAAATTGTGTTTGACAGCCTAGTTCAGTGTTATAAATTGCAGAGATGACATAGTGAATGTGGTGATTATGTTGTTAGAGTTCTGCATTAGTTTCTTTAGTTTGGTGACTCATCCCTCTGTGCCTGAAGCACCATGTCTTGGGTCAGCCCTCAGTGTTTTACATCTCAGATTCAAAAAGCTAAGCTATTCCTCTGGCCTCTGTTTGCATGGCAGATGCAAACTCATTTTCTCACTAATAAGAAAGAGTGGCTTTATGAGCAGAGTTGTGCCTGGCTGGATGGTGACTTTCACCCTGCCTTTCTATTATAACAGTAGGTGATGTTCTGTGTGTGGCATGAAATCTTTTCTAGTAGGCTATTTTTTGAAATGTTTTAGATATCCTGTAGAATTTCAGAATCTTGTTTCTTGTTATCTACAGATATCATTTGTCTGTAGTTGTCTTCTGAGCAGAGGTGGTTTGCATTTTAAAGGTTTCTCTTGTTGATTATCTGAGAGATAATTAACAACATATCTTATGGAGTTGTATTCATATTTTTCTGTTACAATTGTGCAGGGCTAACATGGGTACTTTTGTATACATCTTCTTTCACAGGAAACAAAAGTAACATGTTCCCTGAACGAAAGTCAGACAGAATAGCTGATGGAAGGCCTGATCTTGGAAATGACTGTAAGTGCCATATTATTTTTTTAACTGTTGAAATGTATAATTGTATAACTTTGAAAGGCTGCCTTTAGACTTGGAATTCTATTGCTGGAATTTAGAGAAGTTTAAATTATAGCTGGTCATTATAGGAAATTAGAGTTTAGGACTCTACTAAATACCCGAGGTTCACTGTAATTTTCTTGTCATTCCAATTTATTCTTATATTTTCATTAGATTTTTGTAGACATTCTGGCTGCCCTCTCTCACGAGTTCTTAAACGTGGCTTCAGATGCAATAAAACAACAAGTGTCATTTTTCCTCATGAGCTAAAACCATGTGAGGTGCTGTATACTGCTCTAACACAGTAAAATGCTTAAGCATATGAGCATGGCATTTGTGTGCAGGAGATGCATGATTAGGAGTGTAAAGGAAGTGTCTGGAGTTTAGTCCAGTTGACCTAGTGGATGCTAGGTCAACATCAGCTGCTGAAGGCGGACATCTCTGCCTTAGGATCCTGACACTACCTCTGTTAGTGGAGGTGAAAGGAGGTTCTTTGAGATGTGGCTTGACTTCAGGCTCCCCTTTTGTTGACTGGGCATTGCTGTCAGAGCCATTATGAAATGAAAAAACTTTGTTGTTGTTTTGTTTTCTGTGAAGATGAGTTGCTGCTGATTACCTGTCTTCTCGGGGCATTTTCTGGCATGCATTCTGTATGAGCAGAACTATATCTAATCTTTAATTTTTTTGTGGATGCCCTGATCTTTTTTTGTTTGTTTAAAAAGGTTTGATTAAAGATTAGGCAATACGTGATAAAAACATGTATAAACTGACATGTACTTAAAGCAGGTTGTTACCTAGGGCCATATGAGGAACAGAACACAGGTTCTGCTTGTTGCCTGAGTACACCCCCAGTGGGATGATCTTGGAACAATCATTCCTCTTCTGATATTTTTACAATGGATATACACCTCAGAGTGGGGCCTCTGCAGCATTACTATGATACATGTTTTAATTAGATGCTGTGTCACAGGGAAATGTTCTTCTGTGCTAGTTCTTTGAGACAAACATGCTCAATTTCCATCTGTCAATGAACCGTACATGTGGAGATATGCATGGTGAAAGTTGAGTATATACTGTCACACAGGTGTTTTAAAATCAGAGCTCAGGTTAGCCGATAGTCAAGTTCCTCTGCAGAATAGGGAACTGTTTTTGCAGAACAGAGGAACAAAACCACAGAAACAGTGTTCCCAGTCGAATGTGGAGAGCAGGCTTAGGCTTGCTGAACCATGTCCTCCATGTGCTTTCTGAACCACATTGCCAGATTTGAAGTATCAGCACCTTGATACTTGAGGGAAAAGCTGGATTCTGGCTAAGGCCTAGGCCCACTCAGGGGATTAAAATAATTCACCCCCTTCTGGTCTTGGACCTTCAAAATTCAGACTGAAGAGGGCCAGCATAGGGTTCTGAGATGTGGCCTAATTATGCACCTACACTGATCAGATGCTGTGAGTGTATCCAGAGGAAATAAGCTTTGCTGGGTGCTAGGCAGTGCAGTGACTCCTAGGCCAGCTGTGAAAGCAGAAGCTGTGGAGCTCTGCTAGCGCACTGGCTCTTGCCACCTAGCTCTCCACAAGAGAGCTCATCTGCCTCAGGGAAGAGCTGTGTGTCTTCTTCTCACCATAACTAGGCACCTTAGAGAATACCTGCATGGCACAGAGATGCTGGCCCAAGGTATCACAGAAAGCAAAGTTCTTCCAGGTTCAGAATGTAAGCTTTAGGAAGTTATCAGTACAATAGTAGCCTGTTAGCACTGTTTGTAGTTCTTCCAATTGCCACAGTTTATTTAGGATCAAAGTGCATGCGTATTTTGGTTGGATGAGCCTATTTTGATTCATATTTCCTGTTATTCTTGTATGTAGAATATTGCAGAACTCTAAGAAGTTCTTGGAAGTCTCAGAAGTTAATGCAGAGTTTTATGAAGAAACTTTAATATTCATTAGAGTTAGGTGTTTTTTCTGTACACAAAATAAGAAGCAAGTTCCATTCCATTCCATATTATTTCTCTCAGCAAAGATATGGATTTTGAGATTAATAGTTACTTGCATGAGTGTGGCTTCTAGTACATTAAAACACTGCCATGTTTGTATGCTACCTGGACTGCCATGAAAACAGCCTTCAATGTCTGCTCAAAAGAAAATATTATAGTATTAGGTGCCCACATATTTGTCTTCACAAATGCAACAAGCATTTTATCTCCCCTGTAACTGCAGAATGAAGGCAATCAACCAAAGGCTTTTTACTGAGAGCCGATTTAAACCTGTAGCAACTCCTGTAGTGGCAGGCAAGGGAGTAGCTGCCACTGTACCACCTGCAATTTTATTATACTCTTATTTAAGATTTCTGAAATAAACAAGAAGAAAACATTATTCTTTGTATTTTTAGGGATTGATACAACAATCAGTTCCATACAGATTTTGGAAACACAGCAACGCATTGACAGTCGCTATTGTAAAAACCCACAGTGCAGGTAGGTAAATTGTTTTATTATGCTTTATTATACTGAAATAGAATACCATTAATGTGGCATGGCTACCTGGCTGTCTCTTCTCACAGTTGTTTCCTCTCATGTGCATGCATTTTTCCTATCTCTAAATATTTTTTTCTTTTTAAATTAAATGCAATTGCCATTTCTTTTCACAAATAAACTATCTTTAAATCCCATGTGCATTAACATCACCTTTTTCAGGTCTGGAAATTACAGCTATCTTATTCCTGTCAACAAATACACACCCGTGGATGTAGAAATCTCACTGGAAATCAAGTAAGCATAATTAAATATAACATACATTTTCCAAGATAGTGGCTCATTTTTTTGATGGTAATTATTTGCTGATTTCTTTTGGGGTTCATCTCTGTTAAAAGACAGTGATAACCAGAATAGCTGCCAAGGAATCTGCTTGATGGCACTTCATGAATCCTGTCTCTTCAATACAGTGATCTATATGAAGTTATGCATGGTCTTTAGGTCCAGTCTTTTGATTTTGCATATTACCCTTGTAAACATCCTCCTTGTTCGGATAAGAGGAAATATAAAGTACTCCTGAAGTGCCTGCTTGTTTTCCACAACAACTGAAAATTTGCCTTTTGTGTGTATGCCATTATAAACTAGTAACGCAACCCACCCATGTAGGGATTAATACATCAGACTCAGAGTTTCACTGAAGCAGTTGCTGAATTTATGTTGAATATTGGTTTGTGGTTTGGGGGGAGGGAGATTTTCAACTTATATTCTTCTCAGAAAAGCGATCTGGAAAGATAGGAAATGCTTGACACTCTCTAGGGATAGTTTGGAGAAGGTATGACCACAGGGTCTTTGCTATTGAAGAATTCTGAATGAAATTCTATTTATCACTGTATTCCCAGACAAAGGGATTTTTCTACTTCTTTTTAGTGACATATTTGCATGTGTACAGTGACAAATGGGAGCTATTTACATAGGTACCTGTCTGAAGGCTTATTGTGGGTTTGTCTTTCGTAAGATTGTATGCTGTTGTGTTTAGATGCCCAAGTACCCTCTGGCACAGGCACGATATGCCTGTGTATGATGTAAGCCATGGAATTCAAGCATGTCATGACCATTAATCTGTACAGAAAGCCAAATACGATAGTTTCTGGTATGAACATGCTTAAAGTTTGAGGACGTTTACGATACTTTTCTAGATTTATCCTAACAGCTGCAAAGACCACCCAGGTTTTCAAATACAAAAGCTTCCTCCTTTCGGGGGAGGGGGTGGGACAAGTTTAGAGGTTGGTGTCTCAGGTTTCTTCATATTAACCAATGAAGTAAGTTCCTCTGCTTTATTTCTCCACAATTCAAGTCTTTGGAATCTTTCTTTCTGTTTATATTGTATTATATGTATGGTTCTTCTATTTAAGAGCAGTGGGATAGATCCTTGTTTTTCTTTTTTCTTGAAGCACCACAGAACCATTAATTGTATTTCTCTGCAAAGTTACATTTGGAAATTATTGCTCCTATTATTCTTCAAGACAAAACAATGGGAAAGATTTCTTAGAAACCACACAGGTAATATATTTTCAGCAATACTCTGGCTTGGGGGGATCATTTTTATATACTGCCCGCCACATGGCTGTTTTTTCATCTCTTACATGAAAGGCACTGTGCTGTTTGAAAACGGCAGTGCAGGAGAAAGTTTTCAGTTTTCTGACAGGTTTGGCTGTTGAAGCCATACAGTGCTGAAATAATTTGTGATTAGCTTTCACCTCTCTCTTTGCCCTCCAGAATGTCCCTTCTATTAGATTTGTTTTTCATAAAAGCTTCAGAATCTCCTAGCTGAAAATGTCATGGTCCCTTGATTCAAGCAACATTGTGTGGATGAGTTCTGGAGTAGAGGGGGATGTGGAAGGTGGAAAAGACTTGTCATAATATCTAATTGTACTGGATAGTCTTACACACCACTGATTGTAAGGAATGAATGAGATGATAAAGAGATACCATGAAGATCTTAAAGTCCGAAGTCTGGAAAGGAGGGTAGCTGATGCCGACTAGTCAAGTTGGCCTTATAGGGTCACTTGGAGAAAGGAAACTGTCCACCATGAGAACCTGACTCATAAAATTAATGGCTGCAAAATTCTGATCTTGGTTAAAGCAGTAGAAATTGAAAAGGTGCATTGAGTCTACCAGTCCTGGCTAGTTTTGGCATGGCCATAATGAGATAACTAGGATGCAGTCTTTCTGAAGGAGTCATTTTTTTGCTGCAATTTATAAAAATCTGTCTAGTGACTCTCTACAATGACAGTTTTGAGCCTCTGCCAGTCTAACTGACCGCTATAGCACATTGTAACTCCAGAGATAGTTAAGAAATAGGAGTATTTTTCACCCAGGGCCTTAGGATTTCTCCAGACTGTCATCTACTGTACTTTTCCATTATTGTATTATGGGCAGTGAATTCCAATTTTTAAGCCTTGATTTCCCTGAAAACAATAGTAGTTTTCCCCTTTATTTCTGTGGAAGCAGAGTATACCAATAAATCTCTCTAGGGAAAGTTCTTCAGTGTAAAAGCAAGAGATATTTTCATTTAATTCTCTTGATTGTCTAGATGGGAATAATAGCTGTAAAAACATGTTAGCTTTTCCCAGACACGCTGAGCTTGCAAACTTTTCCCAGTAAATTGTTGAAGACCTTAAACTCCTTTCAAATTCTCTGGAAATATAAGACACTTTCATGTGATCAGATCCTCAGATTTATCAACATTGCTTGGAAATGTTTATTCTGGCTAAAACAGTGGGAAAGGCAGAAGCAAGGACAGTAGCATTTCTCCTACACTTTGTATGAGAAACCTCTGTGAAGATGAAGTCATTTCACTGTCTTCTTTAGATTTCTGATCTATGGTGCCCCACATGATAAGTTCAGAATTCTTTTAAGTTACTGTTTTTGCTGCTTTGACAAATTAGAGCGGTTGGGGTACCTTTGTCCTTAAGTTGACTTTCTGATAAACTCTTCAAATGTCTTTGCAAAAAGTTACAGGCTTCTCTGCAGCTGCTGCAAAGCTGTCAGACTGAAGTAAATAAGTTGTCCAAGTTTTGACCTGTCTGCCGTAATTCTAACAGTCCTTAATATTAAGTCAGACCTTGAGAGTTTTCCCATGCAGAAATATTCTTCAAGCTTACTGCCAAAAGTGGTCAAAGAGATTTCCTCTGTCAACCTGAAATGTACATCAAAAGACTAAAGCTCACTAGCCTCCAGCAGCAGTCAGCATTCAAGTTTGACATGACTCGGAATAGAAATGCTGCCTGGTTGGATAATTCTTTTCAAGAAGATTTTCCTAAGGACTGGAAGGCTTATTCCTTACCAAAGGGCAGGATGGCAATCATTTAGACTCTGAACAATTCTCATGTAAGTCTTATCATATGAGCATACCACCTCCAACAGAGAGAATGTGTCAGAAATCAGAGGGAGGAAGGAAAGATGAAGGAGGCACTAGAAACTGATGAAATAAAAGTTACCATGGGCAGACCAAAATGGATCATTAGGTCAACAAGAGGTGAGGACTGAATTTTATTCAATGTAGCATAAAAATTTCAGATACAAAACATATTTTTTCATTTGCACGTGACAGGTCACTGCAGTCAAAAGTACAAAGAAATCTTTCCTGCAGCTCTTTCTGAAATACTGAGTAAAAATGCTGCTCGTATCTTCAGAATATACAGGGAAACTTTCACTGCCTACTGAGGACTGCTAATGTCACTGTTTCAAAACACAGCGGCATCGCAATTTGCTGCTGTTACACCTCAAAGCTATTGGGCCACCTGGCACATCAGGGACAATCTCTACTTGCAGTGGAATTTGCTTGGAAAACTAGAGTGAGAGAGTTTTTCAGAGCCAGCTGCGAGCTGCTGGGAGCCAGATGTCTGTCAGTTCCTCTGCAGAGCTGATCAGAGCAAACCCCCATTTGCAAGGTTTAAAGTCAGCACTTTGTCTTTAACTGCTCCGACTGTAGCTTTCAAGTCTTGTTATCGTAATTACTTTGCACCGCATTTATCAATGAAATGTTTCCACAGCCTATCCCGCTCTCCATCTGAATGTGAAATAAGGTTATCTAATCTCTCTCTCTCATTTATCATCTAGGGACGTCAGCATATTTGGACTCTGCCTGTGGCTAGGTTGTATGACAGTGCATACTACTTCCGTGTAGCCGCACCGGTAAGACCTTTTCGGATGGGAACACAGCAAAAGACAAGTATCATTGGAGCTGACAGAAGATCTTATATGAATCTCCTTTATTTTTTCCTCTGCAGGGTTTTGCAAGCTGCTCAACAGATCCTTATTTTGCTGGAATGTTTTATACTGATTACTACTTCTATTTTTATCGGCAGTGTAACTAAAAGGTTGCCAATTGTTCTGTTCTTGGGGAAAAAAACAATGAAGCCTTTGATATGAAAAAGAGACTCGTGTATGGCCCTGTATTTTGTAAAGCTTTTACTGAGAAGTATAGCATTTGCTTGTTTGTTTTCCTTTTAAATTAAAGAAAAAAAATGAGAAAAATAAAATGTTGTTCAAGCAGAACCATAGCTCTGCATTTCCAGGAACTGTTTCTAAAATGACATGAGACAGTTGAGTATATGATGTGTAAACAAGTGATCTCATTGATCTTAGTGAAGTGGCATCATATTGTACGTACAACAGACAAAAAAAAGAAAAGAAAAGAAAAAAGAAGGAGGTAGGAGCTCTGCTGAGCTGGGATATACTCTAGTCTTCAGAAGACAGTGAGATAATAAAATATTATTTGCAGTGAGGAGACCTGCAGACCTTTACTTTCTCTTAGTAACTGCTGCCTTTTGTTTGTATATAAATCCACTTTTTTTTTTCTTTTTTTTTTTTCCAAACAAAACCAAGACCAAACAAAACTTTCAGAGAGAAGTGAAGCACTGTGCAAGTGCCCTCTAAAATAAGTACTGTAAATTGGGGGAACTGCGGTTCAGCTCCAGTGTTTGCATTTCCATTTCAGGAAGTAGTACCATCATTGCTGTTACAATTGTGCAACTTAATGATGCTGCTGCTGTTTGCGTGAGATGTGTTTCAGCTACTTTATTTTTTATTTTTAACTGTACAGCAGCAATGAAGTATTTACTCCTAATTTCAGGTTATTTTTTTTTCTTGGTTGTGATTTGTGCTAGTGTGATGGAAGAAGAGAAATATTTGAGAAGAAGAATGTCTTGCCTGCACAGCTTTCTACGGTGAATGTGGATACACACTTGCATGGGAGAAATCTTTCTGTTTATATTTAGGAAATATATTTTTAAGGCAAAGCTATTTGAAAGAAATTTCAAATTAGTTGCTCAGACAAAAGGAGCACAGATGTAATAACCAAATGCAGTATAAATAGTATCATGAGGCATTTCTAGAACAATCATTCATTTTGTGTAGGGAAGAGAAAGTAAATATAGTGGAGAGACTGTAGGCTTTCGAAGATTTACAATGTAAAAGTTAACATGTGAACAACCTTACTCTGAATGAAATTCTTTATTTAGCAGTGGAAGGGAAGCATTAGGAAGGAAGATTAATCTCTAAATATGAACTGACCACAGTCTTTGTAAACACCCATGTGTCTTAATTGTATATTTCTTGCCTGACAATGAAATGGTAGAGTTTAATTTGTTTCTTTGGCTTCATTTGGCATTTCTTTTTGTCACCGTTTCTGGATTTCCTTTAACTGATTTCCTTTAACCTTCTTACTGTTTTTTTTAGGCTTATGTATTTCTGTTGAGGTTAACTGCAATGTCCTTGGCTTTGGGTTGTTTTTTTTTTTTTTTCCCCTTATATGACTCACTGCATTGACCTTAAACCTTAAACCCTTTTTTTTTTTTTTTTTTTTTTTTTTTTTTTTTTTTTTTTTTAGCCTGGGAAGCATGTTCTGCAATATCCCAGAGACTAACTGTACTTTTAACTCCACATCCAAATGCATCATAAGTTTGTGCCTTTAGTTTTTTATAGTCCGTACTTGCGAGAAATTCCTAAGAAGCGTTGCTGGGTCCCAGATGATCATGCATGTGCATTTTGAACAAAAATAGTACATTTCTAGACCCACTTGCTCTTCATTACACTGTTTTGGGTTGAAATACTCTTCTCAGTGGCACAGAGCACTGATGCAGGAGAATATAAGCTCCCAGTATTTCCTGTCATCAAAACACTTCCTGCGATTACATACAGTCTGGGGTGAGATGCATGTGGGCCAGCAAATATTTTCTTTGTGAGAAAATGAGCAGTGATTTTAATACAAATTACTTTGCCAGTTCAAAAATTTTCAACTACGTCTTTATTCCTGTCACGTTTTTGGTAAGGTACTCTTGAAGATTTTATTCAGATTTCAGATGACAAGTTGTTGCACAAAGGCTATGTTCCAACGCATCTGAGGTAACAAGAATCCACCTTGGCAAGAACTAGGGAGGAACTGGCAGAAATGAAATACTTGGCATTGAAAAACTGTGATTAATAGTACTCAGGCTCCTGAGAAAATCTGTGACAATGAGCTGACAGACTTTTAAATGGCATGACATATTACAGTAGTGTTTTGATCATTTTGAATGGGGATCAGATGGCTTCTGTCCCTTTGTGACATTAATTATTTTGTAGTGGGGTTACCTCTGAATAAGTTAATGGATTGCACGGGGGCAGGAGGAAATAACAGTGTAACAGAACCTTCAGAACCCCAAACATGTCCTATTTATTCCATGCAGAAGTTTAGTCTAGTTAGAAAAGCTTTGTTATTTGCTCTGGATTGCATGGTTCTAAAACATTCAAGGGTCTCAGTTGTTTTTCTGCCATTTCTGTTTTCTCAGTGACAAAGTTGCAACAAATTTTAGTAGTGGTAATTGCAATGCAGTTTGAAGCAGATTTTGTGAATAACGAGTTATGACAGTTTTACATACCTTCCACCTGGAACAAGAAACCCCCCTTCCCTTACCTCTTTTAGCACAATGTGGCTGAGCTGTATAGACCCCAGACATCACCAGAATGTTTTCTCCTAACTTGAAAGGGAACTGAGGCAAAGCAAACTTCCAGTCTGGGTGACACACAGCTGTAAGCTGCAGGAGGCAAAGCCAGGCCTAGAACAGGGTGATCTGGTACCATCTGAGCTGGATTTCAAACCATGCTGTTCATACCAAGAACATGATATAACAATTCATGTTTTTACTTGATTTTAGCACAAACCACGTAGCCCGGCTGCTGGTCAGTTGATCTAGCAGTGGCACTTTAAGCAAGAGCTGAGCAAACACCTGAAATCTCTTGAAAGCTCAGTGCACTAAGAGAGGGTGCTCTAAAGGGAAAAATCTGTATGGTCACCCTGTGGAAACCAAGGACAAGGCAGAAGAGCAGAGAGAGTGACTCTGGGGTATAAGTCCACAGCTGGGAAGGCAGATAAGTTCATGTTGTCTACAAGCACAACCAAAGCTGAAGCTGTGTGCAGCTGTGAGCAAAGGAGCCTTTTGCTTTCTGCCCGCAGCTCAGTTCCCATAAAACAACTCTCTCTTTCATTTGAGAGAGGCCTGGTTAGCGGAGACGAGTACTCCTGTTGCCCTGGTCAGATGATGTGAGAAGCTAGCAATCTACAAGCTGAGATTGGAGGCCTGCAGAGCACAGGTCTGAAGGGAGATCTGAAGACAAGTTTTTCATAAGGTCCTCACTATCCACATTTTTCTAGGATCACAGCTTGCTTTCTAGAATCAGAACAATATTTGCATTAAGAACTGTTAGCAAGTTAAATTCTACCCACAGAGTAAGAAGTTGCTCACTCAGGAATCATTCACTTCTTAGCTTACAAATCCATTGCATCGATGGAACCTGAGGCAATCCAACCTAAAATTAAAAATGGCTTCATATCACATTTACTCTTGTTCTCTCAATGGAACTGAGTGTTAGAGTACCATAAAAATGAGTTCATTGTAAGTACAGAAACTAGCTTCAAGATACACAGAAATCATAATTTAGAAGCTAGCTGCAGTACTTTAAACCAGTTTCAGTACATTAAGACTTGTATTTGGTGTGTTGCTTTATCTGAAGATGTGGCTTTTATATAGTCACAGTATAGTACCCTTAGAAGGATTGAACATGTATGATGGAAACTCAATATAGGAATCGGTTACTGATCTTACCTTTATCCTGGAATAATTCCACTTAATGTCTGAGCTAAACTGTGCTACAAAGAACCTAAATTTCCTACCAATTTCTGTCCCGTGTCCTGACAATGTACCACTGCAAAAATCCCAGCCATTCTGCTGCCTTCCATGGATCTTTCAGCCACATAACGTTTGCTTCCTCCCACCTTCATGGTGCCCTGGAGAGGGCTGTGTTATGTCTAACTTTAGCTTTTCAGTTTGAACGCTTTGGTCTTGGTACATTAACTCAAAATTCTTGTTCAGCTTGCACATAGCTGTCTCCTACAGAGATGTTTCTTCTGCAAAAGCGTGAACATATATATAAAATATATATATTTGGACAGTGGTAATTGGAAGAAACAGTTTTTGCTGTTAAGTTTCAACATCCCCCTTCCTTGCACATGCACAGTATATATATATACATATATATATATATTCTGATCTGATAGGGGTGTGTTTGCTCACTATGGAACAAATAATTCTAATTAACATTTGCAAGCCACCAGATAATACACGCAGTGGCAGCTGCTGGCTGTGTCCCATGCTCTCAAAATCACTTGGCTGAAAGGAGAGTGCTTTCTAAGGAAAGGCCAAGGTGCAAGCATGTCCCAGTCCCGGGTTATCTCCATTTTGTCCTCAGGCCTGCAGCCTGCTCAGGGTGGTGGTCCTGGGCAGCTGCGGAGCCTGGCTTGAGCTGTTCCTGGAGCAGTGCCGGGCACGGGGCTTGCTTGAGCACAAATAGAGTGGCAGTGAGGTTCAAGAGGTGTTTGGGCACTTTGGTCAGCCCCAGCACGTCTTGTGTAGTTTAAAGAAAGAAAATAATTACTGCACTCACAGCGCTTCAGGCAGCCTGCCTTCCTCATAAATACAGGCTCCTCTGCCTGCTGCAGCTCCCCAAATAGCATGTTTTCTGTCAAAATCGCACTCGAGTGAACATTTTCAGCACATGTACAAGCCCCACGTTCAAAATACTCGTTTTCACACTGGCAATCCTGACCCAATTTTAACCTTGGTTGCTATGGTGCTGGCGCAGGCCGGGCGGTCGGCGCGATGTGGCGATGGCGCATACATTCGCCTTTTGTTACTCCTTGGCTCGGGCCCAGCGAGAGTGTTTCCCCCCAGCCTTCTCCCACCACCCCTCCACAGCTGGCAGCAGCATTACATCTGCAGGCGAGGAGCCCAGGCTGGCTTCCCAGGTCACCTCCTCTCTGAGGAACCACCTTCACTGGGCTTCTCCTGGTCACTCGGGGCTGGTGCCCTGCAGGCCACAGCTCCCGTCCCTTGGCTGCACGCCCCTACACTGGGAAAGCCTTCATCTTCCTGCTCTTCATCGCAGCTCCCTCTCCTCCTCCCACATTAGCTGCTTTCCAGCCATCCTTCGAGCCGCTTTACTCCTTCCGAAAAGGGAACTTGTGGCAATACTTGTAAAGGATGGGATTTAAACTAGGTCATCTTCTTAGCAAGGGGTGGAAGGGAATCCGACTTTTATGAATAGGATTTAAAACAAAACTCGTTGTTTTCAAGGCGGATGTTTTAATTTCTAGTTGATGTTAAATATATTGCAATTGCCTACACACAGCAATATAAACACAGGATTTACAAATTTGAGTTTAATGTTAATTTAGCTTGCAGAGATACTCTGTGGGGTAATCAGTGTTTTGCATTTTTCATTCAATCTTGATGTTACACTTTCCCTTCCACAACATAATCTAAACCACAGACCAGCTGGCTGTGTTGATTAAAATCCTCTTTCTGCTTTTTATTAATCTTCATGGTTCTGTCCTAGAATTATGAAGTGGTCATGGTCTATCAGAAAGGAAATCTGCTGGAGCAGAATGCAATATTTACAAATCGAGATTTCTGCCTAAAGCATATTGCTGATTCCTAAAATAAGTCGTGTCCTGAATGCTTTGTTATATGCACAGACCCTGAGACAAGTTTGGAACAAAGCGCTTCAGATTAAATTACTTACAAATAATTCATTACGTGTTTGGCTGACACATGTCCTCAGTGCAAACTTTGATTAAGAAAATGTTATTAGGGGATAGGGCTGGCTGAGGACTTTTCTTGTCAATAGGCCTAATCCTGCTTTTCAGAGTGGTAGAGCCATGAGAGCTCCTCATGTGGACCCTCGTTGCCTTTATCCTGAGGACAGAGGGAGAACGGAAGGGGTCAGACTGTTGCTGTGGAAGGTAGCATGGATCTGGGTGTCAGACATTCCTCAGGATGCACAGCAAAGGGACGGCAAATCTCCTCAAACAGAAGGTGATGGAGCAGAAGGAAGGATGCTGTAACTGCCAAAAATCATCCAAAGGGAGCCCTCCTTGCTCCGGTAATTTCCTTGCACAAAGGCTATTTATCCAGACTCAGTGGGGTTCACCCCAAAAAGGTGATGTTCCTGAGTATGCCTTGTTATGAATGCGCTCCGTGTGTTGTTGCTGTTTTTTTGGTAAACAACTATTTGATCATGATGAATTGATTATTTTTTAACTAATTTGATGTAATGATTAGGCAATCACTTTTGCATGTTTTTTTTTTTTTTTTTTTTTTTTTTTTCAATTATCTCTCTTTAACAAAATGAGGCAGTAACTAAGCATAATCTATCTTTTCCTGATTTCTCATGAGGATAAAGTAGAGCACAGATATTCTTGCTGAGGCATTTAGATACCTTTGGACCTAGGGGTTGTTAACCCATTATATTCCATAGTTATGACACCTATACTTTGGCCAATACCCTGCTTTTAAGGATGGTAGGCAGTAAAAGTGTTCCACAGGTAGAGGGATCTACCTACAGGTCTTTGCTGCACTTTCCCCTTCGCTATGGTATATTGCTGATGGGGACTGTGCCAATGCACTCATTTTTGAGGGAGGATAGGAGCACAGTGAGCACAAAATTATGATGGATGCCTGTGACTGCTGCCACAGTACTAAGAATAACGCATACTAATACCCCCATTGCGGGGGTATCCAGCCTGCAGAGGAGTAGCATGGAGATGGATCATGGAGAAGTGAAGTACTTGCAGCATTAAAGTCATGGCCTTCCATTACGCCAAGAAAAAGGAGGCTTCTTGTGAGCCTGCTCTGCTGTGATGTGAACTGTCAAACACAAGCCCTGACTGGCAATAGGTCTTCTGAGAGTGGAACTTGGGAATTAGTCTTCTGTGAGGGGAACAGTTCTTCCTCCATCTTTTGCAGGTTTCAAGAGCCTGTGTAGGGTGTCTTGCCTTGAAGTCATGTTTCTTATTTTCTATGTTGGTTTGGAGTCTGCTGCAGACTTACAGTTTTGCAACTTTAATCTTCAGTGTTCTCTTTCTCATACTTCGGGGGGTCATGGGTGCAAAAAAGTCAGTTCTGGTTTTCCCTCTTTCCCATTTACCCCTTTCTGTTTTCCATGCATTTATAATAGTTTTTGAAGCTCTGATTTTTTTTAGGCGTAGACAGTTACATTAGCAGTCTGCTGTGGTAACCTTCTCCTTCCTGTTAGGATGCTGGTGAGCACTGGTTGTCTGGATGCTGGAGGTTCATGAGCACTACTTTAAAAAAAAAAAAAAAAAAAAAAAAGTTACTGAATTGACTTGCTTTTTTCATGACTATGCAGCTCTTGTTTAATCAGACTTTTGCTGTTTCAGGTATTTTCTTTAATATAGAGCACATGGTAGATAGGCTGTGACCTCAGTACTTACTCACAGTGTTATTCATTTGATATCTTACCCTTTAGTTTCCTGAATTCCCAACTTTCTTCTCCCTGCAGAATCATGTCCAAAGCAGCTCTAATTACCCTTTTCACAGTTATCACTTTCCTTTGTGATCTACTTGCTTTGGGGATCAATCTTATGCCTTGTCTTTCAGTAAATATGCCAAATTCAAAATCCTTGCCCTTATTTTCCAGGAATATTCAGCAACTTGAAATCTGCTTCCTTTTGTATTTCTTCCTCCTTCAGGAGGCTGTTTTTGCCCCTGCGCTTCCTCATGTAAATCCTTGTTCGAGTTCACTCTTTCCCACAAATTCCAGTCCAGATCCTCAGAGGCTCAACCTCTAACCATGTGTTTCATGAACTTTCATACTGTAGTATTGTTTCTTCAGTGGGCTTCTGTGCTTGTGGAGGGTCTTACTGCCTTCAACTGGTGCTCCATGTAGTGCTCGCTGGTGATCTTTCCTCACGTGTGGCTGAAGGGCCCAGGCCTTGGGGAGAGCTGGCCTCTGGGCCTGGCCACGCACACTCCTCAGCACAGGGCACAAGCTGAATGCTTCACAAGTGGAAGATATAAAAATCAGCAGAACTGCTTTGACAAAAGGTGGAAAAATTAGTGTTTCTGGGTCACTTTGCTGTCCCTTCAGTGCGCCTTTTTACATTAGGTTATGTGGTTAAGAGTATTTTCCATGACAGCAAAAGGCTGACCCGAAGGATCTCACTCAGTTCGGAGTGAGTCCTAGAGATGAAGGCGTATTTAGTTTCTTTGCTTCTGGTCAGAGAGCTACCAAGAATCATACCCCTCGTCTGACTTGTTTAAATTGAATATAATAGTTACACAAATCAAAACAAAAACTCAGTGTTCACAAGAAGCAGCTGATTATGACAGGTTCTGTTTCTGGAGTAAAATATATGTAGAGAAACTTCTTTTCAATGCAAAAAAAAAAAAAAAAAAAAAAAGAAAAAAGAAAAAAATAAAAAAATCCTAACCTGTCTAAGTCAAGCATATTAAAGGAGGCGGCTGCAAGAAGACCCACATGCTGTGCATAATATATGACTCTCTTCTTCTCTGTCTGCCTTCTGAAAGATGAAAAATTACAAGGGCTGAAAGTGAAAGCATCATTAAATGTTAATCTGCTGGGGCTTCCTTAGTGTTAGCAAGGTCAGGTTCTGCTGAGGAATACGGTGACAGATGGAGCGTCCTCTGTGAAATCGTTCAGCTCTGCCAAACGCCGCCGGTAGACGAGCTGTCTGTCATCGTGCACGTGCTCTCACCGGCAGCGCTCGGCAGGCCTGGAGCCCTCACGGCGGCTGGGCACTCAGAAACACCCTGGGGTGGGCATGTTGTGCGGGCACAGAGCGCGAGGGACTGGCTTTAGGTCAGGCCCAAAATCGAGCTCTCTGCCGCTGCGAGCATCTCCTAACCTGCGGATGTATAGGGCAGCTTTGAAAATGGTTTGTCCTGGAGCAGTGCTGAACTGGGGGGTGTCTAAATTGCAGTGAAGGGTGCTATCCCTGTGGAGCCTGGTTCCTGTATTTTTCATCGCATTGTATGAAAAAGACGCTAATCTTGGAGAATTACCGTGATTGCAAAGTTATATTTAAAGCTCCTGGCTGACAGGGCTTTTCCCATAAACAAGTAAAGCTATATTGCAGCTTAGACGGAAATGTAGGGCAGGGGAAGGGCTTTGCTCAGTGTCCAGAAACACCTGCTTTTGACCAGGCTCCCTATGCTGCTGTGCTTTTTACATCACCACTTTGTAGCTGCTCACCAGCTATTATTTTAACACCGAAGCTGCTGACAGGAACACAAACCAGTCACATTCCTTCCCAAATCTGCAGCACAGCCAAAATGGGAACAAACCCCAAACCAGAGTCTGCCCCAGCTCCTTTTGGCCAAACCAAGTCCTTTATGGTGGGGGAGCTGCGACAGTTCCTCAGGGCTGCTGGAGCCAGCATTGCAGGCCCTGTGGCCTTAGGGCCTGTCTGCTCACCTTCAGGAGGGAAATAGCACAAGCACTAGTTCAACAGGACCTACCCCAGAGCCATTTCACAGAGCTGAAAGCCTCATCCTCTGCCTTGAGTGCTCATGCTGTTCCTACTGCAACAGCAGAGGAGGCAAAGAAAACCTAAAGCTCAAATGCCTTGGCTCTGATGTTCTAAAGCTCTGGAGTTGTCATTGCCTCGGTGCTGACCTGATGAGTTTTAGTGAAGAGCTGGGTTACAAACGTAGTTCAAGAAGCATCTGAGATGTATTCTCACCATCAATAATTAATACAATGATTAGGGTTTTAGCAAAACCCTTAGAGAACAGTGGTGCTTTCCTCAGTCACTGCTGCTTATGAGCTCAACTCTGTCTAGACTGGCTTGCACTTTTTCCAGCGTAGGCAATTTGCAGAAGTCATTTGCTGGGCTTGATTGCTTTGTGAAGGCCAAGGATAGTTTGTGAAACCTTACAGGGAGGTTTTAAACTGAAGCGTTAGAGCAAGAATTGAGTTTTTGTATCCAGGCTCTTGCCTCAGCTGAACCAAACATCAAATCTGAAACAAATGAGCTGCATCACCTATGCATGATATCAAACAGAAAAACATGATATTTGCATAATGGAAAAACGTTATGCTGACCAACCGAAGTTGTAGTAATTTCTAGCTCTTGAGGCAATTACAAGCTTTCACTCATGGTGTTTGTAAGAGGTAAATACTTAGAAAGTGAAGATGGCTCAGCCCAGAACAGCATGATGTCTTAGGGCAAACCATACTGATGGTGGTATACCTTAAAATACCAAGGCGTTAATGGCAGTTTGACTGGCAAGCAGCTCAGATGTCCATGAAGTGTGAACAAGGCAATAAATTGCCAAGCGGATCTAGGGACTGCATAAACAGACGGATATAATTGAGGTTTCTTAGGAGGGCCCTAGCAGAGCAAGGAAGAGGAACTGCATCTTCCAAACTGCAGAACGTCCCCCAGACCAACAGTTCACCTTTCTTCTTTTGCAGACATCTAATCCTTCTTCATGAGCTCTGCTGTTGGCCTGTCTTTAAGTAGGTGTCAAAGAGTCAACTTGTGTAGGCTCTCAAGAAGTTTTGGATTCTGATAAAGTGTCTCAGAAAGGCAGGCAGGGTCATGCTGATGATGTGACAGACAGCTGCATGTTGGATGAAGTCTCCCTGACTGTGGAATTGAGTTTGGGTTTCTCCAGAAAGGCTGGTGCAAAAAATGTGCTTATCTCAGCAGACGTTCTGTCTCGGCCAAGTGGAGTCATTGTCTTATCTTCTGGGAAGGGAAGAAAGGTGGCCACTATTGTGTGGTGTGTCTGGAAGCACATGATCTACACAGGATGGTGTGAATAGGAAGAGAGAGCCAAGGTTGCTTCCCTTGCAGTTCAGCTTGGATTATAGCATTTGTGTAGATTATGGAGTTCTAAAATTCCCATGTCACTTGTCTTTGTTTTCCCTTCCTACAAGTCATTTGGAGCTGTGTCAATTTTCTTCTCCAGGTATGTGCCCAGATGGGTTTTGATAGTGCCTCCAGAGACTTCTGTGTTCTGTCTTCAATTACTGCCTTGCTGCTGGGAAGATTTTTACATTGCAAAATATGCTGAAAAGAACATTTTCCAAATTTACTCTATGAGTGCTTACAGAGCTCCCTCCCCAGCCTCTGGAGACTCCCAGAACTCAGGGTCAGTGCATTATTCTTCTTCAGCGTAACAGTGTCAGATTTTGTTTTTTAAAACTCCTCATTCAATGTATTCAGCAATATTAATCCTTTCTCTTCAAAAGATAAGCCCGTGCTTTTTGTAGCAAATGCAGGAAGATACCCACTGTGGAGCAGGAGCAGCGTGAATTTGCTTTAATGAATGCTGCATCAGGCTAAGCCGCTCTGGTCCAGATGTGGGTACTGGCTCTGACACTCAGTGTTTTATGTCTCTGGGGCAAACATTCCCCAGTTCCATGCTTGCATTTGCAGGGATTGTGCTGCATGCCTGAGCAGGGAGATGGCCATTTGTGCAACAGAGCTGGTGCAACGTGTTGCAAAAGAAACAATCTGTGCTTCATCCTAGAGGCCTTGCTTTTCTTCTTTCTTCTGTAATTGTTTCACAGGGCCTAAGTGAGGTACACAAACTGAAAGCCTGTGGTCTTTGATGGGCGAGAAATATGCAGTGTCTACTGCAGAGCTCCAGGAACCACATCAACCATTGCACTACGTGATGTGGTTCCTGGAGCTCTGCAGTAGGCACCCCGAGACTGAGGTTCTGTCATTTGGCTATGTCCATTAGTAACATGAAAAATAATTTGACTTGTTAACTTGGCTGCATCCACTGCTTGATGCTGCAGAGAAAGTCAACGCCATATTCATCTACACGGTGCTTTTCAGGAGGAAATGGGCAAGTCAGATAGAAGCCAACCCCCAAAATGTATTGCAGCACAGAGTCCAGGCTGATGAGCCTTGCGGAGGCATGATAGAGGATACTCACAACTTGCAAAAACTTGTGAAAAAAGCTTGCAGAAATTCACTTGTCATTTGTGTCCAGTAACAGAAAAGAGGAACAACCTTCCTGACTCCTCAGGAGATGTCTTCTGACATCTGCTGCGGGTTGATGGTAATTCTTACAATGGTTTGTGTAACCACAGATATTTGTCCTATGAATTTCTCTTTCAGGGATCTGGATGGGTGAGTTTATGTCAGGTGAAGTACTGAATGGATTCATGCTGTGTAACTTGCTGGCTGATCAAGATGAAGCATCAGCTCCCACTCCTGCTCTGCTGGATGTGTCTCAACCATGGCTGCTGGTCACAGCTGCAAGACAGGGAGGAGCAGCGGGTGCAGCAGGATGGCTTCTGTGGGGCACAAAGGCCACAGGCTGCCACCTCAATACCCCACAAACAACCCCCTCCCCACTACCGACCATTAATCTTGTTTGTCCTGTGAGCAGCAGCTTTGGTTTTCTTATTTATTTATTTATTTATTGGTGGTTTTTCTTGTGGAACAAGATTTTGTATTGGGTTCCTTTGTCCGCTTCTTTGTTGTTTTCATACTGAATTCCTCTAAGAAACCTTATTTAAGCAAGTATAATTGGAAATTTAAACTTTAGAAATATTTACCAGACTTATGTACCTCTGGCAAGATTCACGGCCAGACAGGAGGGAAGAGAGAAGCCCACAGGCAGACACGGATGCAGCCTGAGGAATTGCTCAGTGAAGGACCCCCGTCCACTTTCAGGTGCCTTGAGTGGTTTCCATATGAAGTTCGGTTCTGCTTGATGGTTCTTGCAGTTTTTAAAGGCACTACAGCACAAGTGTGCTCTGAGATGGGGACTGTGCTTGCAGGCTGCAAAGATGTGTCTTTAACCAACCTCTGAGACAGTTTTGCCCTCACTAGTTTTGCTTTTGTTTGGATTATAATGTCAAAGTAAATAAAATAACCAAAGTACAGACAGTCAAAAGAAATCACATGATCAGGGATTTGCCTGCTTGAGAAAATAATGAAGTTTAGTTACCTGAGATGCAAGCTAGATGGTGCTAGAGCATACTAGTGAAATGATGTTCAACTCATAGCTGTGTGAAATTAAAACCACAGAAGTGGTTGTGAATGGCTTTAAGTGATTCAGTAATGTTTTGGAAGTTTTGGCTTTCTTAAAATCTAATGAGTTTGACCTGAGGGAGGAAAGGAGTTCACTCTTTCAACTTCAGCTCCAGCCGAAACTTTCGAACCATCACTATAGCTATACTACTATTGTAGTATACAGCTATACTACATCACTATAGGAGGATCAGATTCTTCCAGGGTTGGCCACCTTCCAGTCCTGTGCTGCTGCTCTGCATTTCAGTGGCTCTGTAAGGCCAGTTTGTCCCACTCGACATGGCCCAATGTGCCACTGAACACAAGTATGCATTTGCTTCAGAGCAGAGAGGAAGGAGGTACTGTGCAAATTAATCAATTCTGCCCTCCCCCTCCCCCCCCCCTTTTTTTTCTTAAATTTTCATTCTTACATAATTCAAAAAACAAGATCTTTAGATCTTTACATTTATAAAAAACATGGCCTATGAGGACTTTCTAGTATGTTTACTTTATCCACGTAAGCAACCCCACTGTGAGAAAAGAGACTGTTTTCTTAGGTGAAAATCCCATATGTTCTGAAGTCTGCACACTTGGCACCTCTGTCTGAATTGGTACGACTTTATCAGCAAGTGGCAGATACACAATGTCCCTGCTGAGAGATGTGATTTGATGGATGGAGCTCTGGGTGGTGAGTCAGGAGCCATATCTTCTGTTTCTGGCCGTCCCCTTGACTTGTGTGATCTTCTGCAGGACTTTGTATCTACATTTCTTCACTTACAAAACAATATGAAGATGCTGCACAAAGCACCTTGCTACTTCGAAATGAAAATCCATGTCTGTGATGTATCTATGACTGAGTACAGCAAAAGGAGTAAAAGCTGAAAAGCTGAATACATTCAAAGCGTTTGAACATGCCTGGAGGTTAACACTGCAATTTGTGCATCTGGAGATCCGAGCTGCATTGCTCCATCTCTGGCACCCTCCAGCAGGTGTGTAGGAGCCGGGTGACACCGATGTGCTTGGCCAAAGATCAGTGCTCTCATCTAGGATGTGGGGACGTGCTGGGGGTGGCTCCTTCTACAGATTGGACACAGCAAAAAGGTGTAACCAGGTCTTAGTTTCTTTGAAGTGAGGAGTATTCTGCCCTTACACTGACTTCAGCTTCTCTCAATAAGGGAAGGAAAGGGCAAGGCATTAAAAACCAGCCCTCCACCCCATATGTCAAGAAAGTATGCTAGCATTGACAGCACGCTGGCAGATATTCATAATAACGTTTTACTGAACTGCAGTGAAAGTTTCCACGTCTTACTAATTTTTTGGTTGTTGGTGAGTCTTGTATGACAGCATCTACATTTCTCAAAATCAGTCTGTAAATTATCAATATTTTCTGGTTTTGCACTAGAAGAGTGGAATTCAAGGAAAAAAAAAAAAAAAAGAAACATGTTTAAAGGAAGATGGGATTTTCTTCCTGCCACTGAGTCTACCGTGTTTGATTTGTTCGGCTCTGTGCTGCTTGCAAATCAACCAAGGATGTTACAACAGATGTCTGACTAGCACTTCAGCTCAGTGCTCAAGATCCAAGCAGTGCTGAGCTTGAAGTCAGCTGGTGGTAGCACTTGACCCAAGTTCAGTGAGCTCAGCGCAGGGCTTTCTGAGTGTGCCGTGATTGTTGGGGAATGTTATCCAAGCAGATGTTTAGCTGGCAAACTTGCCTCACTCTGTTTCTGTCCCCCGTGAAAACATGAGAAACACAGGATGCTGGATCTTCCTAGGGGAGAAACTGGGGCTGCAGGGAGAAGGGCTGCTTGGTTGTGGTAGCCAAATGTTCCCCCCAGGAATTCAAAGTGTCCCCCTGTGCATCTCAAAGTGAAACTGCAAAATTTGGTCCGCTGCCATTCCTCCCAAGTTTGCTGCGTGGTCTGGTTTGTGAAATGAGCTCTGCAAAACCCATTCCATGTGTTTATTCCACTAGAAATCCTATTGGTTTGTGATACCACAACCGAGCAGGCTTGTGGATATTTGATCCCTGTCCGGATAAGACAAAGATTTGCTCTACAAGGAATTTTAAGTCAGATGTTAGTTCTGCCTCAGCCTGGATTATATATGTGCTGACAAAAATAAATTTGATGTTTTATTCCTGCCGTGAACAATACAAGATTTCCCTGTGGGGATTCTGAGATTGTTCTTACCTAGTAATTAAATCTTAATCATGTTTTTGCCAAAAGCAATATGTCTGGCTCCCAAAGGGGAAGAATTTCATCTGTATCCCCTCTACTACCCTTACGAGATCTCTCAGGGTCCATCTGTCCCTTCTGCTCCTCCTCCTCCCAGTTGTGCTCATCTCATTAGCCATTCAGCCTCTGACTCTGCAAGCTGATGCCTCGATCCACCAGGCATGAAAAACCCCTGCTCCATATCCTGCCAGGACTCATATCATTTCATTCCCTTGGAGCCTGGGACAAGATTTTCCTTCCCGGGACATACACGCCTCCTTGGCCAGCAACCAGAGCACAAATTGTGCCTGGTGGGGGGCTGCCTGGCTGCCACCGAGGGGTCCCGGGCAGGAGCCCCAGGGAGCTCAGGCTTCTCATCCACCCCCCGAGCTTTGCTGACAGGGTGACCTTGGCTAAATGGCTTCAGCCCTTGCAATAGCCAGCCTGGAAAACCACGTGTGTGTGACAGAGAAGGGAGACCCACTAGGTTTAGAAGAAAAAAGTATAGAATGCCCTGTGCATATATTGTATGTATGTCTGTGTCTGTATACGTAGTATTTCGTTGACATCAGTGATCATAGAGGCTTGTTCTGTTATGAAATCAATATCATACATGTCCTATCCTGGATTCTGACATAATGTTTACCTTGTCAGGTGTTGAGTCCCCAACGCCAAACCTTTCATCAGTATTCTGTAAGAAAACTGAAAATTTTATATACCCACCTGGCTTGTGTCTGAGTGCCATATTACTGTGGTTTTTTCCTCTTCTAGAAATGCAAATAAAAACAAGGAACTTTTTTCAGGAAGGTGGATAGCCAGCTAACTGACTTCCAGCACCATCATCAAAACAATGATGTACAGCACTGCCTGCTTCATGGTACCCTTTTACATTTTTTTAAAGGATAGCTATAAAAGACTTAAATTCATTAAGCTCTACAAAATCTTTTGTACAAGTAGTTAAGTTTATAGGTGAATTAACTGAGAGCAAATTTCCTAACATAAAGCAAAAAACAATGATAGAACAACTAACAGATTCTGATCAAATTTCCTGGCTCTTGCTCAGACTACTACATTTATTTGTTCCAAAGATAAATTTTTAAAATTAATCATGAGTTCTTTTTAAACTAAGGACAAACTATGACAGTACAGCCTAATGGAATGGAGTCTTACTTTCTTCTCTCTCTCTCTCACTCTCTTTTTGTTTTTTTAATTTATTATTTTTTTCATTCTGGAACTGTATTCTATGCTATAGGGCTTTCCAATTTAAGGTACAAACTCTGTCTTTTCCAGCCAAGAGCTAAATATATTATATCTATGTATATGTAATTACAAATGTTTGTTTCTATAAGAATTCATATTTTTGCCTTTTAAAATGCACATAAAACATTGCTAGATATGAAACCTTTATAGCCTGTCGGGTTGAAAAACATGCTGATACTGCTTTAGCATTATCTCAGTTTTGTCCTTTGCATGACTCAAGGACTTATTCGGCTATGAAAATTATGTGCATTTCCTTGGAGAAACCTTTTATTTTTCCTTTCTTTCTTGTTTTCTTTTGCAGACATAGTCTGCACGATAGTAATAAAAATTAAGCTTTGCTAGACTTTTGCCAAGAATAACATTAGGAGGCTTTCCCATTCTTCTGTTGTTGATCTTAGAAGACTGGGAGGTTGGGGAGAGGGGGACATGGGACACAGGATTTGGTTTGGTTCTGGTTGCCACAGACATACACACTGCAGATGCCAGAACGTCCCCTGGGGGACTCCCGCGGTCTCGTGCATGAGCTACTGGTAGTGGAGACTGCATGGGATTTAGAGAAGGCATTCACTAATTCCTTTTGTGCTTCTGACATGAGTAGCTGAAAACAGACTGAAATGGTGGTTTCTACTGCTCAAACCAGTGATCGGTGTGAAGGAATAGAGTGGTGTTTATTTTTATTATTTATTTATTTATTTTGAGTCAAAAGGCACATATTATGTGTCAGAGATATGACCTCAAAGATAAATTATTTAAGAAATTATAAAGCATATCGCAAGAAGAAGCTTCTGTGACCATTCTTAAGGATCAAAGGCCTCCAAGGATCAAAGGCCACCACCTACAGCCAGTGGTAAGTGGCTTTGTGTTTAACTTCAATACTGCTTTTGGATTTTTCTGGATGGTCCACCAGAAGTAACATAACAGTAAAGATTTGCCTCGTTTATAGTGTTAAGAATTATATTAGAAGTGATGTAGCTTGGATAAACCTCCTTGTACTAAGTAGGGCGTTCAGCTTCTTGGCGTGCCTTTAAAAAGTGAAAATAACATGACAATATTGGTACTTTCCTGTGTTCGGAGTTCCCTCTTGCTGGGCAGTAGCAGAAGCTGGGTAAGCTGCAGCTAACTTGACTCACTGCATATGCTTCCATTTCCTACCCTCCAGGTTGTGCCTGAGTCAGCCAACTCTCTTGTTTTACCCCTACTACGGGGCTGCTGGTCCTGCCAGTATTTATGCACTGACTTTCATTGAACTGCAAAACTATACAGAGCTCATAGGAGTGGAGCCCGGGGCTAATTTGCACTTGGTCCAGCTGGAGACTCAGTGCTGTTAGTGCTTGGGTAAATTTGAGGCAGCTGTAAAAAAATAATTTCAAGTGTTTTGAATCCTAATTAAAAAAAGCCTACTTTGAGGTAAGTTGTATAAAGTAATAAATATTGAATACAAGTAGGTTATATTAAAACCAAGATGTTAACAGAGCTATTGTGTGTGTGTCGGCAGCTTTATTTACCACAAAGCAATAAAACTAATATAAAAAAAAAAAAAGAGAGACATTTCAGAGAGTATGGTCAGTTTTGTGGTGTCTGAAGAGAGAGAAGCTGAAATGTGGTCATGGACCCCACTGGTCCATGCCAAGACCCTGGTGAGCACCTCGGCAGTGTGGTGTAACCACGTCCTTTCCTGCAGGTCAGCCATGAAATTAAACTGGTTTATCTTCAAGGGTAAAACATTCAGTTTACCAAGAAGTCTGGTTCCATAAATGTAGCTAAAGATTTATTTTGGTGAGGCCAGGTGTTGGTTTGAAGCATTACCACATCTTGAAACCACAAATCACACTCTGCCTTGTGGATACCTCCTGAGCTCTTGGGAAACTGGGGCTCCTCCTGCAGCTGAACACAGAAAGTGTTTTGAGAGATAACGTAAGAAGTATGCGAGCTCCCAGTGAGGAGCACCAGTGGCAAAGGGCTGGCTTTGTAGTACAGCTGCTGCAAGCTGGGGCAAGATATTTGTCTTGGTTCTGCAGAAAGACACCTCCCTACCCCAGGTGTGAGCACCACAGAAAGTTAATTCACCTGCTTCTGTGTGTACGTGAAGACTACTTCCACAGCATCTGTTTTTTTTTCCTGTATTGTACCTAGGTGAGGATGAAGGGAAGGAAAAGTCAAAGCTCTCCACGTAGATTATGTTTTGGCAGTGAGTTGCTCCAGTGAGAGAGCGCTACTGATGCAGTGGGGCAGGGGGAGTGGAGGGATGGGGTGTTACCTGCCCCTGCCTGGCCTCCTTCCTCTCAGGGGAAATGTGCAGCTTGCATTTTTCCTGCAGCCTTCATCACGCTGACATTGATGTCAGTCCGCACTGACCTGTTTTCTCACAGCGAACACAAACAGCGCTTGATGTGCATATTGTCATTTTCACAGCCCATATGGTCTTCTCAGGTTCCTCAGGTGCTTGGCAGAAAGTGGTTACTCATCGGCAGCTTGATTTACAGCTCCTTGAGGAGTCAGGCAAACTCTTGCAGGAGGGCAAGCAGCTAATCCCAAGTGCAGACCTAGCCTCTGTCTAGAACGGTCTGATAATTGGCAATGTGGAGCATGGGAATAATTTAAGAAAAAGGAAAAAAAAAAAAAAAAAGAAGAAGAAGAAAAAAAAAAAAGAACAAACCCGATGAAGGAACAATTCCTGAAATTATTGTAATAAAACCTGTGTGCACATGGGAGAGCCCAGCTGGATCTTTTACAGTATCTGGGGCCATAGACTTTTGCCCCCATAAAGAAGTTGGAGCTGGTTGTCCAGAAGAAAGGGCAATGAAGTGCACAAGCTTCAAAGGCTTTAGCTACTGTTTCCTTCTGGCTGGGGTCAGCCCCCTTAAAAGTGAGACTCTGGATAAACGAGGCCTAGGAAATGCAGGAATTTCTGCCAGAGCAGAAAGACTGGGTAATCAGTCACATTAATTTGGGCTAAGCGAAGCATGAATGAGGCCTTTACCATTCATTCAATGTTAATCATATGGTTAGCTAGAATAACAAAACCGACTCTGTAGAAATCCAGTCTAATTTCCTTTTGTTGTAAAGTTAATCCAACCATGTTGTTATTGCATAGAATTTCTGTCTTCCTAGAAGATCTTTGACATTGGCTTAGCATCTCTTTCACAGGTTTAATTCTCCTGATTGAATACTGTTTTGGCATTTAGCACAGATAACCACTCCATATATTTTGTGAAAATAAACTTGTAATCATATCTATACCCTTGTAAAAGGAGACTACCAAATATGCATCCAAGCAAAGTGTCATAAGTCTGAAGTAATAAGGAAGAATAATAACAAAAATAGTGACTTAGACAGCATCCAAAATGTAAAATTGCAAGAGGAATTCTAAGGTGTTTCTTCCCTAAGGGACAGACAGATGTGTGTTTATACTAATTTTAGAGGTGAGAGAAAACAGAACTTGGAAAGGAGGTCTTAGTCACCATTATTTAAGGTGTACTTAGACTTGATAAGAATTAGATTGTGTATATTGCCTAAACCTTGGCTAATAATGATTGTTACTTAATATATGCTTAAAATACTGAACCGGACTGAAGAAAATGTTTGAGCCACTTAATTGTAACCTATTCCTGTCTTGGCTACTGATGCTGAGATAATCAAATGAGCTGAAAAATGCAATTAAATGCTATTTTCAGGTCTGCCTTTCGAGCATGCCTTGTGCCCTCCACTTAAAATAATGCCTCCAGGTATCCCCACATACTTTATACGCAAAAGTATGAAAATATGTATACACAGACACACAGTGAAGGTGCTGGCAGCCAACACATCTAACTCAGCCAAACACACTTGTGTGGTACTTGTCCTTAGTGAACCTTCCTCTGGTATTTCTTTTGTGTTTCGAGCATGTGTAACGTTGACTTTTCGTTGTAAAAGCAAGGGGGTTGCCTTCAGTTGTTTTCCTGGCTTACTGTGGAGAATGAGAAGGGTTTTCTTTCTCATTCCAAGTCTTCTCCAATATTTCCTGAGTGGTCAGGATGGAAGGGGAATACCAGGAAGTCACCATGGAACAGGGGTGAGGGCTGTACCAGTCTGTCTCATTATCTGTCTTACTGCTGCTAATGAGCACCGCCTTGCACATCCAGCTTTGTGGATTGCTTCACACAGAGAGTTCAACATCAGTCCTGGACAATATCAATTTAAAACCCCTTAGATACCTGGGAAGGGAGCCTGTCTTGATCCCTCTCTCCAAAAGTTAGGTGTGCTCATACAGAGAGGGTGCCAGTGAGACGGGCTTCTCCACCTGGCCACGAGCTGCCGTTCAGAAATGCCAGTGCCTCCCCGCTCCCTGACATGGAGCGAGCCCATGTGCCTGGTTTAGTATGCTTGAGCAGACCTGGGAGGGCTGGGCCTGTTCTTCCCGTCCTCAGGCTCCTATCTCCTCCCTGTGTGATACATTGGGTCCAGGTTGAAACCTTGCAGAGCAAATGCATAAACAGCGATTGATGTCTATTAAGACCAGAGAGCTGATCTGACACATCATGGTATGCAGGGCTCCTAACCCTGGCCCAGGAGATGCTCTGGGAACATGCAGTCAGGGACAGGCTCATGCCTTTCACCAAACTCCTGCATTGGCAGAAGTTGCTGGCAATGCCTTTCCTTAGCCTGTATGACTCAATTTGTAGACAAAATGAAAATTGTAGTAGAAGCTTTTAATACTTCCTCTAGAGACAAATCTCACTGTCTAAACACAGGAAGGAAATAGAAAGAAAGAAAAAGAAAAAGAAAAAGAAAACAAACAAACAAACAAACAAAAAAACACCTCATTTTCAAAATTCCTTTCTCTTAAAGCTGGTTGCATGATTTTTTTGTCAAGGTCACCTCTCGCGACCAAGGCCCTAGGCTCACTGGCTTCATGGATGAAGCGCCTTCTTGGAGTTATTTTCCATTTAAGTGGCAGATCAGTGTAGCGATTTTCATTTTCATATTTACAGCTGCCTTTTTAGTCCCACCAATTATCTTCAGTATTCTTCAGCACAGCTCCTGGCAGTGCTTATGCCTCTGCATGTTTCATATAGGACTTTGTTGTATTAGTGGATTTCTGAGAATGAGTGAGGTGTCGTTTTTCTCCTGGATAACATGGGGCACCAATAAAGAACACCCCAAATTCTAGCATCCTTGAAAGTTGAGGAACTTTGGCTGCATTCTAGCTCTGGTTATCCCTGAAGACTCATTGCCCAGAGGGTCTGGTTGTTATCAACTCAGTGCTCTTCTCTCTGGCTGCAGATAGTTGGGCGAGGCTCGATGGCACACCATAAATCACCGCTGGGGAAGTGCCTTCCCTGGGTCTTTGTTCTCTCCTGACTTTGTGTGTCAGAAAATAATTAACAAACATCTGTGAGGGATTCTTGGCAATGGGTTGTCATTACTGTTTTATGGACATAGAAGCTGCTTTCCAGGATAACCCCAGGTCCACACCCAGGTCAGTATCCTATCTTTGATACTGGCCAAAGTTTCTGGAAGAAATGCCCATAAGCCCTATAATAATGCATTACCTATATACTTTGTTTGACCTTATGTCTGATACCTCTATACCAATAAACATTTATCTTTTTTTTCTCCAGCACGTTATGGAAAATGAAAACATTTTTGCAGGCAGCATTTTAGCGAAGATGTCCTGAAGACCCTCTAACATTCCTAAGTTTTCTTTGAACTGCAAAAGTATGGCATATTTATAAACAGATTTCATTTACAGTGTTAATAGACTGAGGGTGAGAGCCAACACTCTGCTGTGAAAGCATTTCAGTCCTATAGTGCTTTTTAAAGATATTGTCCCCTGCACCTCTGCTATTAGGGTTACTGCTTGGCATGTGGTCCTCAGTACTCCCAGTGTCCTTCATGCATGGGTGCACTGGCAGCTTTATCATGGTGGAACCTGGCTTCATCCCACCAAAAGGTCAAAGAAAATGGGGAGGGGTGGGAGAGAGAGGCCTAAGGCCAAAATCAGCCCCTAAATCCTCTGCAGGGGCAAGCCAGCCTTGGCCTGAAGTGAAGTGGTAGCTGCTTCCCCTAGCACTAAATGGGGATGATGTCCTCCAGCCTCAGTGGCTGTGGCTCATGGGCAGACAGCACAGGCAGAAGGAAGGAGTTTCCCTGTAGAGCAAATTAGTCTGTGCCGAGGAGCTGGTGTGTGGTCATGCAGGGGCCAGTGAGCGGCCACGCTCTGCTCATGGGGGCAGTTTTTGGCTGGGTGAGCAGAAGGTCCACCTTCTGTCTTAAATGTGCATGGTGGGACTGCAGCTCAGGCCACAAAGAAAGGTGTGAGATGTGCCACACAGATTGCATCCAGCCCAGCAGCTCAGTCACGATGGCCCAGACCACCTCAAATTGTCCATGAACTGCTTTAGCAGGCAAATGTAAGCATGAGGTCAGATGGCTGCCAGATCTCACGTGCTGGGATCATGCCTGAGGTGCAGCACCTTTCATTATCCTTAGCTGGCATTATGTTTGCCTGGTTGTATTTTGTTTTGCAGTTTTGCAGAAATGTGTTTAATTGCCATTTCAATGTCCTGAAAGCGAAACAGTCTTGGCTGCCATACACTTGCTGTGATCTTGACTTCTTATTCTTGCTCTCTAGTGAGACTTAGATTTTTTCTTCTTCTT
>NC_048893.1:37497304-37564000 GCF_011077185.1 Oxyura jamaicensis
TTCCTTTCCTTTCCTTTCCTTTCCTTTCCTTTTCCTTTTCCTTTTCCTTTTCCTTTTCCTTTTTCCTTTCCTTTCCCTTTCCCTTTCCTTTCCCTTTCCCTTTCCCTTTCCCTTTCCCTTTCCTTTTCCTTTTCCTTTTCCTTTTCCTTTTCCTTTTCCTTTTCCTTTTCCTTTTCCTTTTCCTTTTCCTTTTCCTTTTCCTTTTCCTTTTCCTCTTTTTCTTTTTATTTCTCTTTTTCTTTCTCTTTTTATTTTTATTTTCCCTTTCCTTTTTTATTCTCCCCCCCTTTTTTTTCCTTTTTTTCCCCCCTTTCTTCTTTTCCCTTCTTCTTTTCTGTTTCTGTTTTAAAGACGGAATCTGGTGGATGGAGTTATTTAGTTTTGCTCCTCATTACAGAGAGTAAGATGGCCCATCAGGAATGAATTTTCTGCAGCAGCAGCTGGGGGAGTGTTGGTCATCTCTGTAGAGATCATAGCCACATGAAGGCCAGCATAGACGAGCAGCAAGTCTTCAAACTGTACTAGAGCTGTTCCCTACTTTTTTTCCTTATGATAAATCTGACTTCTTCCAACTCATTCCCATTTTAAAAGAAGTTGGGAACAGAATGTGTCTTCAAGAAATTTCATTAAGAAAATGTAGTTGGAGCTTTGGCTATTTTGCTTAATAGGGTTGTTAACAGATTGAATTGAATGTCCTAAGTACTTTTAGTTTTGATTTAATGGGACAATGGCATAAGGTTAATTAAGTGCCAATTGGTTTTTGCAAACAATATCGGAGAACAGGAATTACAAAACACAAAATTAGTTGCAAAGATACCAACCTTCAAATGTTTTTAATCAAGTGGCTTTTAATTAATCTACAATTGTTACATTGTATTTTAACTTCCATTGCAGTTGCTGAATTATAATTAAACAGCTATTGATTACCTAAAACAGAAGAAGGGAAATCTTCTCCAAGAGCTTCATATTCAGAGTGTAGATTTCCACTGCCCTCTCTGCCCTCCCACCAGCACTAGCCCTGTCGGATATCAATAATATTTTCTGTGGAGGGAAAGGCTCTCTCCCTGAGACGTAATTAAGCAGTGAATTTGTATTCGTCATGCGACCACGAGCTATGAAGATGCTGGAGAGCTTTGCCACTGTGTGCAGTGCAGTCTGTCCCTGGCTAGTGGCCAGGGGCACGAGCAGCTCCACCAGCCATGCCCGGGGCTGCTGCCTGGGGTGCTGGTGAGTGGCAGGGCCCCAAATGGAGCATACCCCAGCAGGGCACACTGCTTCCCTCCCAGGGCCGTGATGAGGACGTGCTTTGGTCGTGAAGAATGTGTCAAATGCGGGGCTGACTTGCTGCAGATGGAATGGTAGCTGGAGCAGGTGTGGTATCCAGCCTGAACGGACTTTCCTTTGGACAGGTAAGGATTGCTGCCCCTGGAAGCTTTCTCCCATAGCTATTAAAATATGGGGGGAGGCTGGCCGTGTGTGTTCTGCGTGTCATTCAGTCACCAGTCAGGGAAAACCCTTGCAAAATCTGGTATAGCAAAAGTGCTCTGCTGTGCCCTTGTTTTGGCAGGAGACCATGGATGAGTGAAGGAGGGATTTTTTCATGTTCTGAAAGCGGCAGCCTTTCTGAATTGGTTTGAGCACATGGGGATGAGCCAGTCTGCAGGAGCTGATGCTGCACTTGCAGCTCTGTCAGGTGTCCCTTAATGAAGAAGTTTGGCTTCCAGCACTGCCAGGTCAGCACTTCACCTACTTCAGACACAATGGCAGGTGTGGTTTTGAGTCAATGACAAAGCAGTCATCACAGAAACTGCACTTGCAATATGACCAGCTTCAGAGTTTACCAAGAGTTATGCATCATTGCTATGTTTAATTGCATTTTAATCTGTAAGGTTAGATCCCTTCAATAGAAAAATTGACATTGAACTGTTTTCCGGATTCTCTCAAGCACTGTAAAACACAATTATTTGTACTCAAGCTCTCTGCAGTTAAACTCAAAAACAAATGACTCCCAGACACTACCCTTTAAGAAGCTTTTTGAGAGAGACTACAAGTTGTAAGCCCTGCAAGGAAGAATAATTGTCTCTTATGGGACGGGAGAATCTTATACAGGTTGCAAAACCTTTAGCACTGAAATCGCTCCTGTAATGTAAAATTCCCAGCAAAGAACATTTTTATTATTCTTCTGTAGTGACTTGAAGCCAAGCCTATATGTTGTCCTGTCGCTGTCCCCAGAGAGCAGAGCTCAGCGCCTGCCCCTCCGCTCCCCTCGGGAGGGAGCTGCAGGCCGCCATGAGGCCTCCCCTCAGCCTGCTCTGCTCTGGGTTGAGCAAACCCAGGGACCTCATCTTGTCCTCAAGACCCTTCACCATCTTCTTAGCCCTCCTCTGGACACTCTCTAACAGTTTTATGTCCTTCTTATATTGTGGCACCCAAAACTGCACGCAGTGCTCGAGGTGAGGCCACACCAGTGCAGAGCAGAGTGGGACTATCCCTTCCCTCAATCAGCTACCAATACTGCGCTTAAGTTAGGAAAGAAAAAAAAAAAAAAAAAAAAAAGAAAATATGCAAACGTATGCTTTATTATTCATTGGCAGTAGCTATTTCCTCTTGGAGCAGTCAGATTAGGCAGAGCAATTAGGTAACGGCCTGGTGTTGTCATGTGTACAAGGGGGAGCACAAGCCCAGAGGAGAGAAGTGCTTCTGCCCCTCCTGGATGATGGAAAAGAGCAAGCCCCAAGGCAGCCTCCTGCTGCTGGACCAAATTCAGGGCAGCTTCATGCCTCGGGGTGGCCTTGCCCTGTCTGGGGAGGGGACCAGCGTGGCACTGAGCAGCTGTGTCCCCACAGAGGTGAGGAGGCTGGCACTGGTGTTCGCCCTGGTGAGCCAGGACATCCCTGAGCTGCTGACAGGCATGATTTGAACGATGGGTTTGCCCCGGGGGACTCGGGATTAATTTGCAGGAGGGATGGAGGGGAAAAGCTCGATGTGGCTGTTGATAGATCACAGTGAACCTCCAGCTGATGTACTTAGTGGTTTAAAAATAACAGGCTAAGTGCGAGATTGTGTAAGGGACAGAGTGGAAAAAAACCACGATGTGGGATTATTATTTTTCCTCTCCAGGAATTTGTTGTCCCCCTTACCAGAAACTCAGCTCCCTGTTCTGTTTGCCTGCTGCTTAGCAGAGCAGAGAGTGCTCTGAACTGGGCAATAAAAATTAATGATAGCAGGAAAAGATCTGCAGGAAATACAACAGAAAAAAAATAGATTTTTTTCATTTAGAGGAGAGATGAACGCAGAGGTATGGAGGGTGACTGGAAGGGGTGGGGGGGAAGGAGTATTAAAAACAAACAAACAAACAAAAAAGCAGAACAGAGAGAGAAAGCAAATTGACCCAACTGAATTTTCTTTTAATACTGGAAAAAAAGGAGATTTTAAAAAATGAATGCATCAATGTAAAATGAATGACTTAAAATAAAATGTTAGTAACCTTACTGAAAGGAACAAAACACTGTATTTCAAAAGCACTGCATCTCCTAAATCACCCAATTACACAAGCTTTGCAGTAGTCAGATGGCCATCACAATATTACCATTTCAAAGACATCACATTGAAATACAGTTATTTTTGTTATGAATACTTTTTTTTCAGTAAGGAGTAGGGTGATTTTACTTTCAGAATGATCTTAATGTTCAGTATTTCCTTTTCAGATATTTTACTGTACACTTGTCAGATAATGAGCTTGGAGTGAGAGCTCTGCAGAACCTAGTTGTCTACCTTACAAGTGAGAAGATACAGAACACAGCAGAGTGTTTTGTGTTGGGATGCAGGTAAAATTCAACACTGACATCTCCAGAAACAAAGGGGGTCATGGGATGTGTGGCTGATGTACTCAGGCAGTGCCATGGGGTTGGCAGACAGCCCTTCTGTGTCTGTGGCTGATGAGCAGGGGCTATTTCTTCTCTGCATACATGGGGATGAGGGCTAGGACCTGCTCTGGCTGGTTCAAAACTTCTTGAACCAGGATGAAATTGAATGATACCACATCAATAACTTCTAGGTTCATGCTAGGCACCCAACTGAAGTATTTCAATTGTTTAGATTAAAATATCTCTATCCCATGTTTTGATATGTTCGTTCATGCAGCTGAGAGTGATATTTTAAAACCTGGTGGTGGTATTGTGGTGACTTCAATGTCATAAATTAGCCCAGTGAGTTAAAAGTAGTGATGTGACCTGGCTCTTGGGAACTGGAAAGCCAGGAGTGCAGCGTGTGGACCAAGAGGCTGTGAAATAACCCACTGATAAGAGAGCATGCTGGGGATGCTCTGAATATTCCTGTACTGTAACTCAAAATGTGTATAATGAAAAAGCCCAACCCCTGTAACATAGTTAAACAGTAAGTGCTGCCTTATTTAAATAATACTAAATGCCATATTGTTTAAAATCAATTAAAATATTTCATTTTCATCCTGGCTAGGATCCAAGTGGTAAAATCCTTCCTGTAAAGACACATAACATCTCTGGATGGGATTCTATTTTGTAAAGATAGTATACTTTATATTTTTTGAAAGTTTGGATGTCTTTTTGCTTTTCTGTCTTGTCCTCTTATGTCTGCTCTGGCTTCTACCTGCCTTCTCTTTTTTTTGGTGGAAAGGCCAGAGTCTCCTGATTGCCTAGGGAGGCAATCCCTAGTGCTGGTACTGCTTCACTACAGCCCCCTGGCACTGAGTTATTTAAAACACAAATTTTAATTCTTGGGAATAGCAGTACAACCTTCAGGTTTTTTGTTTTGTTTTGTTTTCTTTTGTTTTTCACATCATTTTTTCATATCATTTCACAGGGGACACAGGATTTATTCTGAACTTTGTATCTACATTGCTTGGTTTTATATGTGCAAGTTCGGAGTGCTTTTAATTAAAACAGTAGTCAAAACATTGCTGCTCCCTATTTAGGCTCAGAAATCACTTGGTGAGGAGTGCCCTGTCCAGCAGGCCGTAGGGACATGCCCTCTCAGCCCTGCTCGCAGCCCTTTATTCCTGTGATTTCTGTACAAGACACGGTATTCATTGCTTAGGAACAGTATAAAATTGCCCGCATCCTGATCTGATTTAAATTATTGTGTTGTCTAGAGAAACAACATCCAGATCAAACGTCTTTAGAAAAAAAATCCCATATGCTGTGAATGGCAAACAAAGCCAGAGTTTGCCTGGGACATAATGACACCAGCCTGTTGTGCTCTTCCGCAGCAGCCTGTAATTATTTCTCTCCTCAAACTATGCATACATCATTGAGGAGGCTGATACATAAATAAAAAGGCTGCATTAATTTCAAGCTACATTAGGAACAGGGGAGTAAAAATAACCGATGTCTGATAGATAGAAAAAAATAAATAAAAAAGGCAGAATTAGAAGAAATCAGACTGGGAGGTTTCTAGGGGAGTTATAGAGCAATGAGGAAAAAATAAAACCATCGTAAAGCAAAATAAGTCTGCTATCGCTGCAGGATTCAGATACAGTGTTTGGGCTCTGTGGGCTCTTCCAGCTCTTACGCTTGATTTTTTATGGGCTGAGCACTGGCAGCATGGCAAAGGTCTGGCATAACCCTTGGGTCTTTATCTGCATGAGCAGCCTCATTCTTCAAGGCCAGGAAGAAAAGGGGATCACGTACAGCCTGATGTGATTTTCTAAATTGCCCCCATTCTGCAGAACAAGGAAAACACTTCTTTAGCCATCTGAAATGCACTGGGAAATGGATGAGTTAGATGAGGCTGGGAAAGGATCTCAGCTGGGTGTTCCTGTTTTCCTTCTGCTCTTCTGGAGTTTGCAGTTCAACTTCAAAGGTTATTGCGTGCCCGAGTACCAGTTATTTGAAATAATGGGTTACAGTTGGATGGGAATTTCACACAACACGTGGAGCTGACATGACAAACCAAGGTGTCTTCCCATCCTCCCAGTCTCACGCCTGGTCACGTCATCTCAGCTAAACACAGATATCCTCCATCTGCTCCCAGGAGACGCTGTTTTGTCTGCCAAGACTAGCTCTTTCAGGCTAAGGGACACTCTCTGTTATTTTTATATTTTCACAGCTGCCTCATCCCCACTGCTGCACAGAACCAGGGAGAGGATGGACAAAATTTTCAAACCAGCACACGAAAAGTTAAGCTTTAAATTCATATTTATGTATTTTAATCTAAGCGATTTGGTGCCTGGAAGAGCTGAGCATTCACATACTCTGCTGAAATCCCAAGTGTGACTGTTTTGGCTAGCAAATAATGCAAGCCCTGTATGCTGTATACAATTTTTTTTTTTTTTTAAATAAACAAAATCAATTCTAATCTTAAACGTTCAGACATCAAGGCCCTTGTGGGAGCAAAGGAGAGCAGAAACACATAACCCAGACAGCCGGCCGCTGGTGTCCTTCCCAGGAATATGCCACGGTTGCGTGAACCAGATATTGTCAGCAGTAGGTGTTGCTGCTTTCTTTTTCCTGAGCTCATCCAT
Organism: Oxyura jamaicensis; assembly: GCF_011077185.1. Taxonomy (NCBI): domain Eukaryota; kingdom Metazoa; phylum Chordata; class Aves; order Anseriformes; family Anatidae; genus Oxyura; species Oxyura jamaicensis. The sequence continues at coordinate 37,503,804 of NC_048893.1, forward strand.
CAGATCTGGCTTCTCTGGCTGGGGACCAAGCAGTAACCACACCTCTCCCCTTTTCCCCCCAGCATCACCATTTGGAAATCCTCCAGCTCTCTCACAGGGGCTTTTCCTGGAGGCGATGCCGATGCTCCTGGCCCTGGGAGAAGGGAGCTGGCTCCTTGAGCCTGGAGGGAGGATGGGGCTGGTGGTGGGCAGCGGGTTCTTGCAGTGTGTTTGAGTGAGTGGTGGGGTCTAAGGAGAAGGGAGGAGGTGCTGAGGTTCAGGAGATAAATGCTGCAGAGGAGCAGGAGGCACACGGGATGGGTGAGACCCTGCACCAAATCCCCATCCTGAGCCATGCCGAGACCCATGAGCCTGGACTGCCCCAGGAGCTGGTGGTTCTTTGGTGTTTGGAGGCTTTCTGTCTTTTATTATTATTATTATTATGAAAATACAAACCATCCCTTTTACTTTGATCCCAAAATATAACCAGAATTCAATTTTTTTTTTTCTCTTCCTTATCTTAGCATTTGGGGAAAACAAAAGGGCTAAAAATGAGCATGAATTTCTATTTAGGTTTTAAAGAATATTATTAGCTAGTTTTCCTTGTGATGCACTAACACTTAATGAACTATCAACTAGGGATCAAGGTTATTTCATGCAAGGTGTTTGACAGAAATCTGCTAAAACACAAGTGCTGACAGATTACACCCTCTGTCGTGGTTTAGGATTACATGGCTGCTAGTCACGTTATGGCTGGAGCTGTAGCCTAAATTCAGTTCCTGGTATGTCGTGGCAGGTTTGACTGGACTATCCAAGTTAATATCTGTAACTTGACAGATTTAAATAGTCAAGAGTTGGCTTTTTCTTTAGTGCTAGCAGGAGCAGAGCCAAGTGAATTCTTCTTCCAGCGGAGATTCTGAAGGACACCTGAAGTTCTCCCCTGGAGTAACTGCATTTTTCTGCAGAAATACTGAAGTAATAACTGTGGCAAATGTGTTAGATTTTTTTTTCCTTCTTTTTTTCTCTTCTTGTTACAGTCGTCTGCTTGCTTTTTTCCATGTCAGCCTCTTTAAACAGGGAACAGTTCCAGCTGTGTCAAAATAATTTTCCTTTAAGAGTTCATGCTCTTCTTTGGTTGATCAAAAGCAATTAGAGGGAGAAGAGCTGACAGTTTCACTGAACTGTCGATGAAAATACTGTAATGAACAGTTCATTTTGAAATAACCAATCCTTCCACTAAACGATCTGCAGCCTTTGGGGGAAGAACTGGGGGAGGAACAAAAAGTATTGTTTGTTGCAGAGACCCAGTGTTGATCTTTTGGTATTTTCTAGGAACACGGTAGTTTCCGTATTTTGAAATGAGCATTGGGAACTGTGAAAGAGACGGTAGTGTACCAGGATCTGGCCTGACATTGGTGACTGCAAAAAGTTTCCTTCTCTCTTCAGGAGTGTCTGGGTGTTTTGCTTCCTTTAGAGGTATGCTGTAAGCACAGAGCTCTGTGAACCTGGGTAAGAAATGGCAGAAGTATGCCAGGTCCAGGTTACTGGTCCTAAATAATTTTATCTGGTTAATTGTTTTATAATCCCAACTATATTGGTAATAAGTGAACCATTTATTTTTTATGATCATGAGTGGTTTGGAGCACTGTCCTCCCTGGGAAGGCTTTTGCAGGCGGCTTCATATGCACGATATAAGCAGTTGGGTATGCACATATGGGTATTTTGTAGGCAATTGCACCCAAAGAGCATCAGCAGCTGAAAATGCAGCACATCTTTGCAGGTGACACTGCCCCTCTGAAAGAGCCCAGCTACTCTTCATGGCCATGCTCTTGTGCAAACGCCAGTGCGTGAGCACCTCCAGCCCTGCACAGAGCTGGGGATTTGAACAGACAGAGGAACATGGCAATTAAACTGAACACTAGAAAGAAGTTAAACTCTTGGTGAGTATCAGCCCAGTTTGCTTAGCTGAGCCAAAACTCCCAACGCATGTTTGATATATATTGTTTAACCTAAAATCCATAAAAGAAGAATGCATCTCTCCCTAATTGACTGTGCTAGGAATAAAACCTATTTTGTGCTCTTAAATCCTCCCAGACTCACTTCCCCATGGCCACCTTATGTGCAGGCTTTTCCTACTTTCTCCTTTTGTTTGGATGACTTCCCACATTTTATACGTATAGGGCTTCTCCTCCATCCCTAGACGAGTGTGCAATCTGAAGCTAACCTGCGTCAGAAACAGCAGAGCTCATGGTTCTGTTGTAGATGTTCTCTTCTTATCTCAGGATTGAAGGGCTTCTCCACTTTGCTCCTGGGACAGGGCCAGGACTTTGCTTGCCATAACCTTTTAGCTGTTTATATTCTGCTGGTGGATGGCTTCTGCTTGAAGCACTTGGTGTCTGTGGTACAGTCAGAATGACTCAATCTTCAGACCCACTTTTTTGGGTCGTGCATTTTTTCCACAGGGTCACCCAGGAAGCATCACACTGCTCAGCGTCACACATCTGATTTGACCACCTGCTCCACCGGCACGGTCTCAGAAGGTGAAGGAGAGGTAGGTGTGCTCTGGACCCTGTGGGAGCACTTGGTCTGCAACAAGTACGTACAGCTATGAGATGAGGAGCAGGGGTGCTGGGCAAGAAGCTTGACAGTCTGAAGCTCTTCCCTGGAAAATCTCATCTCCGTGTCTATCTGGACTTACTTATTAGACCAAATTTACTTCTTGTAGCAGCAGTACCAAAATAGCCTGGACACTGAAATGATGGGCTGGCATCTCTCACACAGAAAAGTGAGCCAAGCAGTTGGTAATGCCATTATAACCATCTCTTCTGATTCTTGCTGGCCTCTTGGCACTGCCTTCATAAACTTATGTCACGGCTTCAGCTCGGTCACCAATGATCTCATTCACTCAGGCAGCTGTCTGAATTACCAGAAGCTCCAAAAATATCGAAGACAAATTGCCTTTGGCAAGTATCTTGTGGTTTCAAGGCAAGGTAAACAGTGGTTAGGAACCTTGATGCAATTTTTGACAGGCGACTTTAAAGGCATAATCATTTAGTTGATGTAATTAGCAAGATTTCAGAAATTAGCACTGAATGCAGCAAGATGAAGAATAAATGGATGACCAGGTTGGTGTCTTGTCTCCCAGAGATGCGGAAAAGGGCAAATTGGCTTTCCCAGCAGACTGGCCAAATCCCCCATCTGTTACAACAACTTTCAAGCTATTGCTTCACCTCCCCACTCCAGAGCCTTCAACTGAGAGTTCAGAGCTCATGGCATATTTTTCTGGTTTTGCCTAATTTTTTAGCACTCTTTCTCTTGCATCCTGTTCAGGGTGTGCATTTTTTTTGTTAATTCCTGTGTTAATAAGAACCAGTGAAAGGCTTTTGCAGGAGTGCAAAATGGATCCCAAATTATTAGCTCTGTCTGGTTATTGCTTCTTTCCCCAATTATTGTTTCCAAATAAAATTTGTCAGTTGGTGTCTCCTGACCCAGATGTAATTATAGTGAGGCTGTCAAATAAGAGCTGGTTCAGAGCCAGCAACGAGGGAAGCCTCCTTTGTAGACATAAGGAGACCGTTACTTGCAGCTTCTCTTTCAGGGTTTGGGTCCTATTTAAATAATGAGAAAATAGCTGTCTGTCTCCAGGAGAATAGTACAAATGGCTGCCTTTGAGTGAAACATTTGGTGCTGTTTTTATGCTTTTCATGTTGTAACAGCATGCTGCCTGACTGCAGCCTGATACAACCTCTGATGTGTCCAGGCTGGAGATGGAAAACAGCAAACATAACAATTTTACTGGGCTGTTTGTTGGTATTTTACATGGAGTTTTCCAATGGGAACCAATGCTGCTGGGGTCTTGCTGGCAGACATGAAAGCACTAATTATAGAAGAAATGTGCATCTCGCTTTGATTTAAGATGTGTAGGTCTAAGTTACTATTGTGTAACCCATGGAAGCTATTCCACTAATGTATGAGATATGGATGGGACCTTTGCTTATTTTGAGGATGTGCATGAATAGCCGCGAGTTGCACAAAGGCTCGAATATGGTGGGCCAAGCACCCATCTGGCAGTTTGGTGATTTGCTGCTTTTCATTTGTGGTCCTCTATTGTGTGACAAGAACAACCAGCATATGACCGTGGTATTTTGGTGTCTCATTTCAAACTCTCAGCAAGTCCAAAGCTAAGCAAACATCACGAGCCTGTCCTGAAATGACAAACTGCCTCCAGAAAATGGCATCAAAATGATAGAATTTCTTCATGCTTCTTCTCGTCCTAGGGTTTAGCAACCATCTATGGTCAGTTTGAAGACCAGAGGTGTCACGCAGAGAGGCTCAATTCCTTTCAGGCACTTCTGCAACACATCTCATACAATTCAACTTAAATTTTGAGATGCCCTCAACACCTTGCCTCTTGCAGTAGCAGGAGGGTCTGCCCCTCCCTGGAGCTGGGAGAGCTCACAGGGGGAAGCCTTCCTTTCCTCTTTAGGTCCAGTTGGGGTCCCTGGGGGCTCCTGACTTGGTGCTGGGCAGAAGCAGCTTCCCCTGCCCTGCCTGAAGTCAGAGCTTTGCCCTGGTGAGGAGCTGCAAGGGGGAGATCTCCAGGCACCAGAATGATCAAAACCCTGGTGAGAAGTGGAAATAACACCAGAATTAACTTTTATTTCAGATATCACATCTTCCCCCTCTAGTTTTACTTCTTCTTGTTTGCTTCTACTCTGACATGGAGCAGGGAAAATCTCCAGCATGCAGCTTTGGATTTCATTAGCACTGCTGGAGAGCTGAGGCAATGCCCCTAGCCTCGGTGGGGCTGCTCCAGCTACGCACCTGAATCTGGTTTGAGGGCTGCAGAGATGATGTGATGGCCAAGCATGTGCAGGAGCAATTTAAAGCAGGAAAAGAAATGTTTCCCCTTTAAAGAAAAGGAGGTGATACTGAGCCCTTTCCACAGGCGAATGCCGATTTCTGAAATGAAAGCCAAGAGCAATAGATATATCCTGCACAGACTGCAAATCATCTCATCTCATGTTTGGTTGTTGAAGTCCTGGATTTTCTAAGCTCCTTTTCCAAACTTAAAAAACTTTTTCCTAAGTATTAAATCCAAGGCAAATCCATGTGGAGCTCTATAATAAATGCACTGATGTTAAAAACTGAACTCTCAGAATAAATTATGTAATCATCTCAACAAAAAGCCTTTGGCCTTTGTAGAAGCTCTGCATTGGAAGACCTTCAGATGCTGTTATTTTTACTTGTTGATGGGAACTGGGAGTGGGAACTTAGCAGTAGCAGCCACATGGGGACCTCTGACAAAGGTGGCCCATCCTGTGACCCACGTCTGCGCTTAAAAGCAGAGATGGAAGGCAAAATCCCACTATCAGCTGAGAAAAGGGCTTTCCGCTCTCCCTGACAATTTCTGGATGGGATTCCCCTTTTTCTCCAGAGTTTAAAATCCAGGATTGTGTGGCCGGTTCTAGAAATTAAACCCTTAATGCTGAGAGGGTGAGGAAGGGAAGAAAAGCCTTAGTGAGGAACCTTTCTCTTCCCTGCTCATCTCAATGCCAGTTGCTGGTGAAAGCTTCCCACTGTGGCCTCTCAGCCCATGATCTGATGGCAACCTGAGAAGATGACTACCAGGTCCATGAATGACAACTTGCTTGGTGGCACAAAGCTTGTTGGTGTTATGCCCTGCTGGGTCATACCAGCAGTCCTGGGTTTAGTGCCTAGACTTTTTACCTCTGCCTTCCTCTTCCCAGAAAGCAGTAGCAATATCGATGCAAACCCTCTTTTTCCTTGTTGCCCCAGCGGTTAAAGCAAACAGTAGCCAGCGGTCATAACTTCCCATCCAGCTTTTATACCATTTGAAGGGCTGGTCGGCAAACTGTGGAGGTAAGGTGTTTGAGCTGGTGGAAGCGATGCTGGATTCAGCACAGTGAGCACTGTGTGATCAGCACTAACACAAGAAATAACCTCAGCATGTGTCCTCTGCACAGATCCAGCAACATGCCCTCTATGGACGAAACCAGATCTGCTGCCTGCACTACCTGTACTACATCTACATGGGCCATGGCAGCACACCTTAACCTCTCTCCTGATCCCACACCCTGGGCAGTGCTGCGGTGGGAGCCCAGGTACGCGGCCAAGCGCACAGCAGCACACTCTGCCCGAGCAGCCCACAGCCAATTTTTGCAGACTGCCAGGTAGTGGTATGGAAACTATCATCACCTACAATAACACGGCGCAATCAAGCGATTACCAGCTCATAAAGGACTGTGTAACTGCATAAAGCTGTTGCACTAATAGTACAGGCACTCGTGGCCTGTAAAAGCTCAGTAATGGTAAATAAGCTGGCAAGGTATTATTCTCCAGTCTGTCATTACCCCAGTTTGTTTGTAAACTTCCAGGCATGAAGCCAGGTATTGATGACAATGGAGTTGACTGTATCTGAGAGACTGGACTTTAATTTTCAGTGGAGGTACAAAACCCACCAATGCAGCAAATCCAATCTGCAATTAGGAACGTTTTTGTGAACATCTAGATTTACTCACAGCAGTAGAAAATGAAGTGCCCATCACTGTGATTTTGGCACCCAGAGCTGGATCAGTGCCTGGCACTACGGAAAGAAGGTATTTTATAGCACCATAGCTCCACCTGCAACATCAGGTCAGTGAAATCACCCTGCTCAGGGAAAGGTGCCCTTGCAAGGATGGAGGCTGGGAGCACTGCAAGGGGCACTGCACGCAGGCTGACAGAGTGTGTATAAGCAAGGGATTCCTCCCCACGGCATGGATAATCTTACTACAGGAATAGCAGGATAAAGGAAATATTTGTCTTCAGGTTGTGCTTGCATCGATAGCTCATTAACACTGATTAGACTGGATATTTCCTGGGTAGTGTCTGATGAAGGCTGTGCATGTGCCAGAGATCCAGTTGCCACTCCTCTAGCTGCTTTGTGCTGCCGGAGTTCTATTTCACAGCTAGCACCTTGCTGTCACGGGCACCTGGTTGTGCGGACGTAGCAGAGTGGCTTCAAATGCTGAATCTCTGCTTGTTAGCATACACATAAAAGTACTTTCTGTTCCCTGCTTTGATGGAAACTCTTTACAGCCCTCAGACCTTGCCCTAAGCATGTGCAGGTGGTGCTGGGTGGGAGATGCTGAGCACACAGGCTGGTGTTTTTCTCCTCCTGGATAAGTGGAATATTTCTGCAGGAGCGGCTCTCTGCAGACCACCACCCTGACCACGAATTCGATGGCAACTTTCTCTTGACCCATGCAGCGATGCAAACTCATGTTGTTAGTATGAATTTTATATTATTCAGAAGTCAGTTGGTGGTGAGATTTTCCGTTTCTTCCCCTCTCTCTGCCTTTCAGGGGTCTGTCCTGGGTCTGATGCCAGGTTGTGTTTGTATTAATGATGGGATGATGGAGATGGGTGTATCTTTATGAAATATGCAGATAACATTCAGCAGGGTTTGGACTTCCAGTTCGCCTCACGAGGTCAGGTACAGGATCAGGATCAAGGGGCTGTGATTCAAGGAGACAAGAGCAAGATGGGAATAACCACCTGCATCGGTACTGGGTGAGAGATGCCAGCCAAGGCAGCTGCTCCCCAGAAGGGCATGACTTTTGGTAATGGACCACGAGCGGGCAGATGTAAATGCTGTGCAGTTAGGAGAAAGGGCAAAGAATGTATAAGCAGTGGTATGGCCTCATAGGCATCTGAAGTTATTCTTTTTTACGATTTTATACCAAAAGAATTGAATGCTGAGACCAGGTTTGAGCTATACTCTTAACAAAGATGCAAACCATTCAGAGTCTAGAAAAAAGATGTGCAGAAGTCTAGAAAACATCTCTTATTAGATGAGAAGATGCCTCTTACATTCAGATCAGTCTGCCTGGGGATTTATCTACTCCAGCCTTAAAGCCCTGACACAGCAGTCAGGTACTATGAACCCCTGCCATTCTTCAGCTGTTTCTCCTGGTCCTTCCAGACTTGGACTGTCCCTTCCACTCTGCACTCAGACCTAGCCTTTCTATCACAAGACACTTTGCAGATATTTGTGGAATAAACTGCATTTGTGGAATCTCTGCAGCTGGCTATGCCTAACAACAGGCCAAACCAGCAGCTGACAGGAGTGCTTTAGGTGCCATAGTTGGGATGCAGGGTGTGTTATGTGATCCTTGACACCTTTTCCAGCTCTGTCATCCATGCTTACATTGCTCTATCCAGATTTCTTCAAAATAAAATAAAATAAAATAAAATGTTGAGGACAACCAAAGCCTTCAAATTCAAATGCTATTACACAGTTTTATCGATAATGTCACAATTTTTAAGACAGCGCCCTGATATATTTATGCCTAGCATGATTTTCTGAACCCTTAAAATGATCAATTTAAGTGTATCGTATGGCATACAGGCTTCCCCAGCAGCAGTAAGTAAAACAGGCATGTATTTGCATCTCTGGCCCCCTTCACGTACTAATCATGTCCATTCCACACCTGCACCCCTACGGGCATGACGGTAATTCACATTTATTTCCTTTTTTCTTAACAGTTAACAACAACAACAACAAAAGCTAATGCCGCTAAGGATTACAGTTGAGCTCTAAAGCTGTAATTGAGGTTTCTAGGTGCTGTGGGCATACCTATAATTTAGCTGAGCTATTACATGCTTTCGTGAGGAACCATTTGACAAACGCACAGGGGTCTCAGCAGACATCACGAGAGCCTTCCCACAGCAGCACTCTCCAGCTCCCTGAGCAAACTGGGGTGAAAACCTCAGGTCATCACCTCTTTTGTCCTGAACGCAGCAGTCAGGTCCACGCAGCCAGCTTTCATTTCGTCTGTGCCAGATCCCTGTGCAGCTGGCCTGGATGGCTGTCCGTCACCAGCTGGCCCGAATGACGGATAGCCCTGGATGAATTCGTGCCTTTGCTCACTACCTTGCTACATAACCTGGATATTGCAGAGGAAGCCCAAGCAATCTGTCTTAGCTTAGCACTAATAGTTCATTTATTGTACGCAGGAAGAAAGGGGCCCAAGGAAATGCACACAGAGGTTTTATTTCTCACCATCATCCCGTCCCTTTCCTCCCTGGGCCACCGAATGCTGTTCTATAGTGCTGATTGCTTCCAAAGCCTGTTCCCCAGTGGGTATTTTAAGACTCGATCTTTTATAGGGAAAGGTGTTTCTTTTTTTTATGCAGAATGGCCAGGAAGTTTCCTGAGGTTGCTCTGGGAATTAATCCAGAGACGAGGACAAGCCCTGGCAAGTGGCCAGCCCTGCCTTGCAGCCACCTGGGCCAGGGAGTTCCCCAGGCAAGCCTTCTCTACAAAAGTTTTCTCCTCAAATGATGCCTTGCCTAAATTTAGCTATTTCAGGCTATATTCAAAGCTAAATTGGGAAGTTATGCTCCAAGAAACTTGGCTCCACTCTAATTATACTTTAGTTGCACCATTCATCAAGGATTATAAACACATTTAAAGCTGGAACGGCAACCTGCACTTCCTGTGTTGTTTGGTCATTCCTACCTCAGCTGATGTTTGCTTTTGTGGGCTCAAGAAACACCTCTGAAACCCAGGGGCACCCTCTCCCATACAGGCAGAGCAGGAGGTGAAGTCCTTTCCCCTAAATCGTTGCTGGTGCAGGCATGCAGGGTTTGGGCTGGCTGCAACCCAGCTGAGTGGGCAGCCAGTTTAACGTGACCTCTTCTGTAAATACGTCAGCAGGGCTTGGAAATGGGTGGGGAAACAGCGCTGGGGACTGATGTGTGACTTCAGGAGCTGCTCTGAATTGCTCAGTAAAACCTGCTTGAGCTTTTGCACAGTTCTGTGCTGGTGGCTGCAGCTGGAGGAGAACAGAAAACAAAGGAAACTCAATTTTTTGTTTGTCATGAAGTGGGTATTATTTACCAGCTACCACAATGGTTACTGGTTTTCTGTGAAATAGATGTAAAGCATCAGCTACAGGCTAATGGGAAGCAGATGCTGCCCCAAACCCAACAACTGGTGCACACAGCATGCAAGGCCGGGCTCCTCACAGCTGTGCGAGGGCTGCTGTGTCTGCAGGAAGCAGGGCACCCTCATTCGGAGAGGGAAAGAAATGGGCTAGGCATTAGCTTATCTGCTACTGATACAGGAGTTTTGGAGTCCAGGTGTTTGCACCGAGTGCCTCAGCTCCCTCCGGTGACCTCCACAGCAGGTAGAGGTTCAGCAGAGACAGCAAAAGGCTTCAAGTGCATTAAATACAACTGTGACGTTGCACGAAACAATCTGCTAAAAAAAAAAAAAAAAAAAAAAAAAAAAGGTTCCAAGTGTTATCATATTTGGTAAGGCCATGGTGGCTGGGAGCTGCCGTGAAACATGAGGGGAAAATGTAACAAAACGTGGAGGTTTCGTGGCCACCTTGCTCTCTGAGCAAAGCACCATGAGAGACTCATTGCAGTGCACAAGGTGTGTACGTCTTCCCTCGAGGACAGGACAAAGGCCAAATGCCCAGGAAAGTTGTTTCCCATATACGAACATTTATAGCCAACTCTGGGTTTAATGAGGAGAGTGTAAACCTTTTTTCATGGCAAAATCTGATGCTGCACATTTCTTTGCCATGCACCTACCTACTTGCTGGTATTGCTTTAGAAGTACCTAAGTGAGTATTGCTGTATCACACCTTATCGAGACATTTTGGGCAGAATCCTGCCCCCTGCCCAGGGTGCTCTGCTGCTGCCTGCCCTGCGCTCTGGCCGTGCTTCGCAGCACCCTCTGCCTCCTGCTGCAGAGGAACCCCGAGCAAGGCGGGAGCTTTGCTGATCAGACTGTCTCTGGAGCAAAATAAAAGCCCAAGATGATACGTATTTTTTTCTTATTTTTGTAAGCAGTAGCAGTGCTTCTGCACAGCAGAGTCTTCTTTCATTTCTGTAACTCAGTGGGGTCTCCATAGATTTGCACTGAAATTGTTTAGCCGTTGTCGTCTCGCATCGTAATGGCATCACCAGGAGGTCCTTCTGTGCATATGCAGGGTCCATTACACAAACACCCACCTCCTTCTGCTGAGGCAGTCCCACCTAATAATGACATTTTAATGAGTTTTTTTCCAGGGCTAAGGGTTTTTCTTTTAAATCCAACATTATAATGACATTTTTTATGGCATAATCAGACGGTCTCCCCAGACTGTAGTGTTACAATGTCTTAATGTGAATCTCAGCAGCAGAGTTTCAGTGCTGCCCTTCTTCGTCTAGGTACAAGCCCCTAGGACTTAGAAACCCTGTGGAAGACAGAGATGGGGTTATGCAGGGTGCCATCTGGAAAATAAGGGCTAAAGGTAAAATTTTCCAGCAAAGCAGGTCCGGAACCCCCTTTGAAGGTGGGGATGTCCTCCTGGGGTGGCACCTCCTCCCATGACATGGGTGCCCGTGCTGCCCAAAGGGTCTGAGCCCATGTCACCCTGCCAGCTCCCTGCAGGTGCCACATGAGGACCAGGCAGCTGGGAGGAGAGGGGAGAGGGCCAGGACGTCTGCCGAGGACAGCAGGGAATGGGGCCGGACAGTGCCCTTCACCTCCACACACCGCAGCCTCAGCACTGCACTGGCCGTCAGGTACCCTGAATTCTCTTGTGTCGGGGGAAATGGATTCAGTGGGATGAACGGTGAGAAAAGGAGAGTTTTCTGGGAGCAGATAAGTGCTGTGGAGTTCAGCCGAGCAGAGCAGGGTTTGGGGTTCAGGTGCCACCTTCCCCTTCATGCAGCAGGGTCTCCTTGCAGGTCCTACACCCGTTCATGGGCTGGGCTCTTTGCATTTGTGTTCTCTTCAGATCTGAAGGGCAGCTGTCTCTGATGTTTGAATGCTGGCTTTATTTTCTTTACTAGCTCCAAACTGAACTGCTCTTTACAAACTAAATTCCCATTCCTGACAAGTACACAAAGATAAGAGATTTTCTTTGGCCCTTGGTTCTGAAAGCTCCTGCAGCTTAGCTTAGCAAAATGAGGATTGTTTGTGCTGGAGCTGCCCGAAATGTTCACTTCCAGCTCTTCCAGAGAATACATTAAATGACTCCTTCCTTTTGTCTCAGCATTTGCTCTGCTCCCAGCTTTCATCACAAGCAAGGAGAGAAAATCTCACGAGGGAAAAGCACACAAAAGCAGAGCTCAGCTTTTAAACTGATCTGTGCCCAGGTTTTGGCAATGAGAAGCCAGCTGGTACCACCAGGGAAAACGGCTTTAGTGCCGTGAGAGCATGAAGCGATGGGGCCTTTCCAAGCTGAGCAGTCAACCCTGCGTCACTTGGGGATGGTCCTGGCTGTGGGATAGGACCAGAGACAATATCCAGCAACTGATCCCTGTCTTCCCACACCCCCTGCTCCTGCTGCAAGGACTTTCAGTGGGGTAAGCAACATGCTTCTTGTGGATGTGTCCTGGGGACTGTGTTCAGAGGGTTTTAAGCAGAATACATGAAAAAGCCAGGAGAAGCCAGCAGAAATAACTCAACCCCTGAAACACCAGTGCAAACCAAACACTTGCACACAACTGAATGTAGAAATCTCTCCTAGCAGCAGGCTTGAGCCCCGAACACCTGCAAGATGGATCCAAACTGGGACCTGCAGCAGGGATGGCACCTTTTGTTTCTCCAGCGTGCAGGATGGCCTCATTAGTCATTAGACTTTGAAATTACTTTCCACCCATAAATATACTTTTGGGAAGTGAATTCAGCTGAGTAAATCACATCTTTCTCTAAACGTGTGTAGGCTTGGATCAGCTGGTGTTTAAACTTCTTTTTGTCATACTCTTTCTCATGAGCCACAAAGTGTGCATGTGCAGTTCAAAAGAACCCAGCACAGTTTTGCTGCAAGCAGTTCGTTTGCAAATATTGAGCGAGTGCGTATGAATTTTACAGTGTAATTAATATGATGAAGTTGGTGTTTACACAAGGAAGTTGGCTTGGCAAACCTGTGTTTGAGTGACATGCCTGTAGGAATTGCACTGAAAGTCCTGGGTTGTGTCTCTCCACTGGAATGAGCCCCCTGCTCCATCCATCTTGGTGAGGACCCCTGGGATGCATAACTCCTTTCAGTCGAAATAATTCATTTTTCAGTATTGTTAGCATCTGGGGTAGCTTCTGGGTGCTTATACTCAAAATTTACAATGCACACCCCAAATGTGTCGTAAAAGCCACAAAGACCATGCTCTTGAAAGAAGCTACATCTGAAAGACGTGAAATAAACGTCACAGCAAAAAGAAAAATGAAAAAGAAAAAAAGAAAAAAAAAATAATAAAAAGAATGGGACCCAGCTCAAACAGCAGAGAGAGAGGATATTTTGTATCCCATAAGCAGGCGTGTGTCTCTTTAGGATGCTGATGAAGAGGCAGAGCGTTCACATCACCTAGCCTCAGCAGTGCCTGTGGGGGCAGCATCAGAGACACCTCCCACATAGTCAGAGGGGAAGGTGGCTTTGCCTCCCTCCCTGTGGGCTCTGAGACCTCCACTGGCACCTGGAGAAGCTCCTGAGAGGTCCCAAGGGCCTCAGGAGTTCTGCTCTCTTCAGTCCTTTCTTTGCTGCTTCCCTGAGTATTTTCTGCCCCTGTTGGGCAGGTTTTGGGTGGCTGTAGTGAGTTTATGTGACTATCTACCCAAAGACCTAGCATACAGGCTGAAAGCACCATCACTGAGTGTACGCATCCAAAGTCACCTTGAGGAACACACAGAGGGGACTAATGTGGTGGCTCACACCAAGTGCTGAGCATCTCTCTTGGCTTTTGTGTCCTGTCGCCATAACCGGCCACCCACCGGTCTGTCTGCAGCTGTGTCAATTACTCATATGCAGGGCACAAAGTCCCAGCACGAAGCCTGAGAGCGTGCTGAGGAGAGCAGCAGCGTGAAGGCTGAGTGCGCTGAGCAGTACAACTGTCCTGGCCACCGCCTGTGTGCGCACACCTCCTGAGGACAGCACCAGCAGGGTTCGTAAACCCCTCATCCGAAAAATCCACTGCCCACTTTTCTTCCCACTCCTTTCCTGCTTCTCAACTCCTCTCTTTTATTCCTTATAGAAAGCTCTGGCAGCTCCTTTTCCCTAAAACTGCAGTGTTTTGCTTCTCAGGCACATCCCCCCACCTCGAGGGCCCAGCCCAGCTAGCTGCTGCCCCTTGCTGAGGTGGTTATAACCCTGCGGTGTCACAGCCCCACAGAAAGGCCTGCTGGGGACAATCTGCAGCACTCACTAGCCACAGCCACACCGAATGCCAGCAGACAGAATATCTGAGAAAGCACTGAGGCATGAGAGGATTAGAAATACAGATGGACAGAGAGACATCCCACACGTGGAAAACAGAGCTCTCAAGAAACCTCTCTCTGCTGCTCACCATTTTCTCAGCCCTGAGCTTTGGACTCCCACTGCTCAGTGCTGCTGAGGCTCCTGCCCTGTGCTAATGCCCAGGATTTGGGATCCCCTCAGAGCTGAGCCTCTCGTGGCCAGAATCTTATCACTAAAATACACCTCCTTGGAAGAACCTCTAGCCTTTGACAGGCAGGAGAGTACTAGGATAAAGGCTTCACCTAATTTAATTTGTGGAGCAGTTCTTGCATTATGTATGCTGGAAAGCAAACAATAAACACGAAAAAAGAAATACAGTCAATTATTCTTTTTTTTTTGTTTTACGGGACCTTATATAACATAAACAACATCTTTCTGCTGGCAGAGAGAATCTTCTGGATGCTAAAATGAGCAAAGTGAGCATGGCGAGTTTCAGGAAGGTGAGCAGATGTGCAGTTTTTCTGCACCTACAAGGCTCATACGCTGCTGGCGTGCCTGCAAATCCTCGTGTGGATGACAGGTAGCAGCAGAACCAAGAATCCATGCGGCACCATTGCATCCCAGCTAATGCACTCTACAAAAACACCCGCTGTGTTCACCACGTGCAACTCCCCTCGTACGGGTAAGGACATGAGGTAACCCATCATTTCACCCTAATGTATGAATGATGTACTGGTTTTGTTTGACGTGCTAGTGAGTTGACAAATCCATGGCGCGTCTGGCAGGATAACTTTATTCAGTGAAAGCTTTGTTTAACTGCTTGCTCAGCAGTACTAAGCCTAATCTTTAAGACCTTTGTGTATCTCTGAAAATGTCTTTAAAAATCTCTAATAACTCCTTTAAGTTCAATGAAGCCTGGCACACACAAACACACACAAACACACACTACATTTACATGTAAATAGTGCATATACACATACCTGTATATGTATGACCCTCTAATGAATAAACCCATATGTGAACCAAGGAACTTTGATCCCAAGTAATTTTCATTAGTAAAAGTTAAGAATTTAAATAGATTTAAATATTGGGATAGCTAGGTAGTTGAAGTCAGAGGTTTTTTTTTTTGTTTGTTTGTTTTTTTAAATTGATTAGATATAACGGGTATGGAAAAAAGTAATGTCACATATATTGCTGATTTCTAGTCTGGGTCTGTGGAAAACACCAGAAAAGTTTCTGGGTTTCAGTGAAGTGTACAGCAGCAGTGAACATCGTGCATTAATTCTGACTCTAATTCTAATACTCAAAAAAAAAAATAAATTAAATAGAGATGGAAGGTACTTAATTGAGTAGTACAAACAGAATATATGTGTATATATTTTTATGCATATATTTATTATATTATGTGTGTGTATATATGTATGTATGTATATAAATAATGCATCTGGAAAGTTTTCATAGAATCGTAGATTATCCTGAGTTGGAAGGGACCCACAAAGATCAATGAGTCCAAGTCCTGGCTTTCTTCAATATAGTTTCTCATCTCAAGAAAGAAGTGATCCAAGAAAGAATAACAAAGTTAGACATGTGGTGAGACTTAAGATTAAAGGGGAGAATGCAAAACCAGGGAATGTTTATCCTGAGGAAAAAAATGATGTGGTGAGAACTTGATTGATTATGATGCATATAACATGGACAGATCGATCTGTTCTCCTGACTCTGTTTTGTAATAGAAGAACAGAAGGATGCTTACATGAAAGGGCAAGAAATTTGTAAGCAGTAAAAGTACTTATTCCCACAGCAGTTCTGTGGTGGCCAGTGCTGGAAGCGGTCATCTGAGGAGGAAGTGGGGCTGGATATAAACAAATGTGCGTCGCACAGAACGGGTAACATTTTCTCAGAGAGGACTGTTGGGACTTTCTCCCTCCCCAGAAGGTGTCCAGAATTCAGTCAAAGAGGAAGGCAAAGCAACCCTGGAATGGCCTCTGGGGCTTGTCATGCCTATGGCTTCATAGGTTGGAAAGAAAATGTTAATATATTCCAGTGTGGGAAGCCAAAGTGAATGAAATGAAAGGAAATGGCAATAGCTCCAGACTTGCTGAAAGCGAATGCCTCCACTCCATCTCCACATCGAATTTAGCCGTATGATGCCTCTCATCTGAAACCATTACAGTCAGTATCAGTTCCAGCTATATCATATACACATCAATTTAAGATCACTGAAAGTAGATGAGGTGCTGAAGGATGCACAGCATGCTGATTAATATGTTGATTTCTTTATAGCCTGCATATAATATTCACTGCTTTCACACAATGTCTCTGTTGCATTTGCTCATCAGCATTTGCTACATATCAGATTAAATCGTCATTGGTTTAACAGAATATTCATGACAATTCCTCAAATTAACAGTCTTAGCAAGCAGTCAAAGATGCTCACAATGTTATTTTCACAATGTTGTTTTTGGGTAGTTGTGTTGCTATTGTAGCAAATTTCTTAATTATCAGGCAATCTGCTAATTTAAACTAGGCTCTGTTTGTCTCTGGGAATAAGGTTCTTAATATATAATTAGCTAAAACAACACATTATTTAGCTGTGGTTTTCAGAGCCATATTATATTTTTAAATATGCCTTCTGTGGGTTGGTGTTATCCTTTTATCTTTCACTTTCAGCCCCTGCCTGCAGCGGCTGCCTGCCTGGCCGACCTTTATCCCTCTGGATCTGAGGGTCCAACAAGCATCCTATCGATTTGATGCCCTGGGTTTGTCCCTACTCACATGACCACTGCAGCTCTTCTTGGATAAACTTGCAGCCACTTTTCCTCTTATTTTACCCTGGTTCCTGTTTCTGACCTTGCTCTGTTCTGTGCCCAGTCTGTTGTGGGCTCATTGTCTTCTCCACCTCTAATGTCCAAGCCTGTTCTTGACTTGTTCTCTGACGTGGTGCACTCTCTGATCCTGTAGTCCAGCTCCTTACCATGTTCCTTGACTGTACCCCCATTCAGGGCAGCTTTTGCAGTGACTTTGGATGTCCCACCATAACACACTGTGCTAAGTCTCAGGCACGAGCCCAGTCTTGCTCTAAGGACAGGGACGATCTGGCAGAAAACGAGACCTCCCCAGCAGCCAGGGCATCTCAGCCCACGTAGGTGCCCCCCTGGCTGTCACCAGCAGCTTCATACCACAGCCTCTGGAGCCCTCTGCTCCCTCTGGCCTAGAAACAATGGCTTTACTTTGCAGTGGGGCTTTGTGGTCTTCCCAGATCCTGCTCTCATCATCCTCTGGTGCTTTCCTTCAACAGGGACTTCTGCACTGTACAGGGAGATGGTGCCTGCTCTCACTTCAGTCTCCCAGGTGGCCTCCAAAGGTAAACACTGGATTCATTGATGGGATCCTGGGTTAGCTGCTGAGACGAGGAGAGACGTGCCACTCTTTAGGGTGTTTATTTTGATTTTTACACTGATATTCCATTGGTGAGGGATGAAGAGAAATTACTCATGACTGCAGCTGTGCTGGCCCCATGGAAAGAACCTGCCTGGCAGCTGGTGGTCTGTCTTTCAGTTAGTTCTGTACATCATAGCTTGTGGAAAGTAGAGATTCACTCCAGGTATGTGCACAGAAAACATGGTATCCAGCAACCCCTCTATCCTCAATTAACCCTTAGCTTCCACCAGGCCTAGGGGATCTTTGACAGCTGTAATGATATTCTTTGAAGGCAAGGAAGACAATTGTGTGGGCTGAATAGCTTATTCCATAAAGTCTCACTGTCAGGAGGCAATTAGTTAGGCTATTTAGATGTCTAGCTCTTAGATATCTTATTCCCATTGGGACTGATGTAAGCTAAGTGCCTAGATAGCTTATTATGCCATATTTTTTTTTTTTTCACCAGGTTTGGGGAAAAAGGAATAAAAAATATATCTTTTTTTTTTTTTTCTTTTTAAGAAAACCACCCAAACCCATACTTGTTAATGAAAACATTTCAAGTTGAAAAGCCAGAAGATTTTTCAAAAGAAAAAAATATCTGCAAAATGTGTTTATGCAAGAAAGTCATTTTTTAAGGTGTCTCTAATGCCCTTTTTCCCTGGCAAGGTATGATTATTTCTGTGTTAATTTCTGAAATATGAGAAATCCTAAAAGGAGGAAGCAATGCATGGTGATTTGACGGGGAGAAGGGATATGCTAATGCAAAGCAAATAGATGTAATTAAATTTATGCAGGTCTTTGCAGTGCCAAGGAAAGAAAGGAAAAAGTTCTCATGTTCAAACCATGCTGGGATAAGTTTTGTAAGAAGCTAACTGTCTAATTCCATCCCTTTGGAGCAATAAGGCTCAAAACAAAACCCAGAATTGCCAAAAGTGAGATGAGCCCTGAGGAATACAGGCGTGCACTCTGACAAAGTCAATGAGCTCACAGCTGCAGGACAGTCTTTTGCCTGCTGCAAGAGCTGCCCAGAGAGCTTGCGGCATCCTTTGTCCATGCTGGAGAAAATGCGTGCTTGTGCTGAGGGCTGGCTACCTTGTCTCGGGCAACATTGAGATGTCAGGCGCTCTCCTCTGTTACCAGACTGCCAGCCTTTTGAAAGTGGACCTCCTGGTTCATTCAGATCAGTCACCTCTGATTTTGTCCTAAGTCGTGAGAGATTTGCTTAACAAAAAGGCCAGACAGAGAAAAGAATCGAGGACAGGAGGGCGGGCAGGGAGGGTTCCCCACTAGCCAGGAAGCAGGCAGGCTCCACCACCCCCCTGGTCTCTGAACATCCTCTGTGTCTCTCCAGCTTCAGTTTCCTCTTGTACCCCACCTCTGAGCCACATAGGTCAGGGAAACCCTGGCGATCCTGTCCAGGAAGCACTCAGCAGCACATCCTAGTCAGCAATGTCACCTCGGGGGGAAGCTGCTCCAGCAGCCCTGGTGGGGCCTCCTGGCCTTGCCTCCCGTTTCACCTGATTTCCAGAGAGCTTGAATAACCAGCAGCAATCTTTGCAGCACAACCCAGGGAGAAATGAGCCCCGAGCAGCTCTCCCAACCGCCTGTCTGGAATTTGTATATACATGGGAAAGAGATAGGAAGGATGGAGGATCGGGCTGAGGCCCAGGATACCCATTTTCAGAGCTGCTGCATTAACCTTCCTCAAAAGGCAGAAGTTTGTTTCCTCTTGCTTTACCCAAAATAATTCTTTAGGCTTTTGAACTATATCCTGCACATACTAAATAGGGAAGCCCATACAATGCACCTGAAAGAGGGTGTGGGAAAACAGGATATCAGAGGAGGTGTTAACAGTTTTATTGGGTCTTAATGACCGGGGGGAAGTTTTAAAGGCTGCTGGAAGAAAGAGGTTTCTTTTCCCCGAGTACAACAACACAGCCTTCCCCATCACAGTGTGAAGGCCTGGAGCCCCTGGTTGGTCTGCGCACAAAAATGGTGCTGGAAACACCCCACTGGGAAACAAAAGGGAAACTCGGGTGGGGATTGAGTGCCATCCAGCTGTCCCACATGCGATGACACCTGTGTCCCCAAGGCTGCTCGGTCAAAGCTACGCATCTATTGAGGCTTTGTGGGCTCCTGCGTGTCACAGAGTTAACATCCCACTCTGCACAACCCAGGTATCATAGCACTACACACAACACGCAGACAGATGTCTGTATATGCACACACAATGTTTGATCTGTTCTTTTTTGCCACTCCAAAGTCACCCACACCTTTGTAGGGAGGCACTTGGCTCGTGTGTGGCATAGTCCTTAACGTGTCCTTTGTATGGCAAGTCCAACAGACACCGTTATCTTGAGACCTGTTAATAACAGACTTGAAGAACAGCAGAAATGCTGTTGCCCTAGCAAATAATATATGCTTTACACCGTATATGCCTGCTTATGCCAGGGTCCTTGGCCAAACACAGAGGCAGCTCTTCGCACTTCATTCAGCAAAGCAAGGGACTCTACACAGGGACAAACCTTCTGCATCACCAAACCAAAGACTGGCCTTCCAGGGGCTAAGGGGAATTAGAGCTGACACTGTGAGGGAAAAATCAGCGGTTTCTGAGGGCAGCACATATAAAGGCAAATAGCTCCAAGGACAGGCAAGGCAAAGGATTTCCTTTTTGCTTCCAGGTTCTGGTAGCCCTCGTAAACTTGCTTGTTAAAAAATGTTATTTCTTCTAGCATGCAATTAACAGTCCTCTGCTTGGCTTGCTCTTGCACTGCCTTGCAATTTATGAGCCATTTCAGTTTCAGAAAAAGAAGTTTTGACATGTGACATGCAATGTATGGAACTGCTCTCCGCTGCCTTTGGGGCTAATTGCACAGATCACTTCACCAATCCGTCTGGAGCTCAGTCGTTGCTGAGAGCTTCGAAAGCATGCATCTTTTTCCTCAGCAATCCTTTTTCTGCTGTGTGATCTTTTTTACGGGCATTAGCTGCCCGGGACACATACGATTTCCTTTTATTATTTTTGGTAGCAATGGATATTTTCAAAGATGCTAAGAACCAGATCATTAGCTTTGAAGTAGCGGTACGCAAGACTGACATGCAAATCAGCCCTTAACACGGTTTCTCTGCGTCTCTGAGGATTTCTGCAGTGCTGGGAAAGCCCCAGGGGACACACAGTTTCTGCATCTGCCAGTGTGTCTTCCTTTGAGCTGGGGACTGGCATCTGGGCTGTTGCTCCGAGGTGGCAGTGGCTCAGCACTGCTGGACAAACGAAAGAACAGGGCAGCTCTTTGTCCTGTCCATTCTCACTGCTTTGTTTAGCCCATTGGTTTCCCTGGGAACAGCTGGTGATGCCCAGGGAGTCTGCATGCCTTCTTACCTATGTCTGCAATTTTCAAATTTGGATGTGCTGGCAGGGAAGGATTTACGCA
This sequence comes from Oxyura jamaicensis, assembly GCF_011077185.1. Taxonomy (NCBI): domain Eukaryota; kingdom Metazoa; phylum Chordata; class Aves; order Anseriformes; family Anatidae; genus Oxyura; species Oxyura jamaicensis. Next base: position 37,524,868 of record NC_048893.1, read on the forward strand.
GCTGACCTGATTTTCCATATGAGTGAAAATTAACATTAATATATGCAGCAGCAGCAGCTCATGGAGTTCAGATCACTTGTTCACCCGCTGAAATACAGAAATTGCCCTTCTCTGTTTGGTCAGAGGTATCCCTGAGCACCTGGAACTCAGCACCTGATCGCTGATGTGCACTGTTTGCATCAGGCCTGGCGCTGGCAGTGCTGACAGAGAGCTCTCTCCCAAACACTTCTGGCTCTCTTGGTGTAGAGGCCAGATCTGGGCATGAGTGTGTGGCTTTATTGTTTGAACCCAGGCCATCTTCTCTTATGGGCTGAAGTGTAGATTAACTTAATATGTGTAAGATTTTCACATTGTATTTCTCAAACCAAATATTTAATGATTGGTGATATTGTTATAGAATACCATGGCAGTGATAGGGACCACAGTTATTAAAGAAAAAAAAGGGGGGGGAGCTCAAAGAGAAAAAAGAAAATCCCCTGGGCACTCAGCACTTTTGAAGTTTCACTTAAAGACTTTCAGAAGTCACCCAGATGGAAGTGACCCTTAAAAAGCATGCAGATACAGAGTTTGCATGGGAAAACCAGGACAGAACAGATAATGTCTGAAGTTTCCTCTCCAATGGCAAGGCCCCTTGTTCACAAGGGTTTTCTTAAGATAATTAGAGGTTTGCTTTTGTTTTAACTTCAAAGGACTTTATAAACTTAGGGAGGGGCTCAGGAGGCCTGGAAATATTCACATACACTCATTTCACAATCCATAATCAGACTTACCCACTCCATATGAGAACTTAGCCATTCGGTCACCAAAAGGGAATAAAACTAAATTAGTTTGGAAAAATGCAGCTCTTCACCCCCGCAACAATAAACGTACAGTTCTTTAGTGGTTTCTCCTTGTTCTGGTGTTATTTGCCTCTGGAGTACCCAATGGTCCCTCTCTGTTCCCATCACAGGAGCATTTCTGCGAGTGATACTGCAGCATTGCTGGGAACCAGCTTGGCTGAGAATCACCAGCCCCTCACACGACAGAGGCAAGACACTCTCAGAGGGGCTTTTATTTTTTTTTTTTTTTTTTTTTTTTTTCAATCAAAGAAGCTTTGAGGTTTTGCCCTGGCAGGGTCTGCACAGCTTCTGTCTTGGAGAGCTCAGGCCATGCTAATGCTGAGTCCTTTAAAAAATGTCTCTATCCTCATTTACCTGTTGTTTGGGCTCAGCTGCTGACCAAACCGAACATGGAGAATGAGGTGAATGTGTTAAGCTTCAATAATAACAGATGATCCCTGTTATCTGTGTAAAATAATAAGACTGAATTGTCTAGCTGACTCAATAGGAGCAGCTTAAATCACTCCTATAAACAGCAGGGCTTTGAAAAGTGCAGGTAGTACAAGCTATTCTGCATTTTAATAGTTTGTCTTTGTGTGTAATTGGAAACGAAAAGGTAAAATACACAGTGGAAACCCAAATTCTGCCACATGAGCAGTAATGAAACACAAGCATTTTCCTCAGTGTTCAATATATAAAAAATTACCAGAAGGCGATTCCTCAGTCTACCAGAAATAGCAAGAAATGAAGAAGTGGGGGAGGAAACCTACCTAGATGTGGAAGGAAAAGAAAGAAATGGAGAAATAGCCTCATGCTGTGGTAGAACATGGTTTTGCATTGTGCAAGAGGCATGTTTCCCTTTGGCTCTTACAGGAGCCAAACCTTTCTCCTCATTGGTACTCTGTGTGCTGGGCCCATACCACCTGCCCTCCACCTATGCAGCATAGCTCGTGCTTGGATTTGTATTCTGCTTGGGAGCACCCAGGTTTGGGATTGCTCTTACCAGAGTAGGAGGCAGCGTGTTTAGCCTAACCCATGCCCCACTGTTAATAGGAAGGCCCCACGTCCACACAGAAGAGCAAAACAGGCTTGGACCTTCACAGACCACCAGGCCTCAGCCACGACCTCTCCTTCGTTAGCAGTATGGGTGGTGACCTAGGGAATGTAGGCTTTGAAGCCATGCTAGATTTATGTTTAGCAGCCAGCAAATTCATAGTAGCATAATGAGCACAGGGTGCTAGGAAAAGCTGGAAGAAAGATGTGTCTCGTCCTAAGAGAACTGGTCTGTATGACAAGGGTAATGCACGTCAATGACACCTGTGGGTGCTGGGGGAATTAGCCTGCCCTCTGGTTAAGGATTGTCAGGGAACTGCAGAGTCTTTCTCCATGCATTATTTATGAAGACAAGTGCACAGCAAATGCTGCAACACTGGGAAGCAAGCGTAACGCACCGAGTGTAAGATGCTAAGTGTAAGATGCCATGTGTGAGGGGAATAGCTGACAGAGCAGTGACTGGGGGGAAAAGGGCTTGGGAGAAGTAAAGAAGGGGGAAGTAAAGGTGTGTAGTGGAGTTGTTTTTAATTCTGTAATATTAATAGTGACCATTTTCATCATAGGTTTTTATGTTGTTCAAAAAAATGAAAAAGAGAAATGACCAACTGGCATGCCAATGAAGACTGATAAAGTAAATGATTAAGCAGAACATTTTAATTTTTTTTCCGTATATTTACTTCTATGTCTACAGATACAACAACAAAACTTGGTGACAAGACAGAGATAACACGATGTGATTATGTTACAACCATAAGAGACAAACATTATTATCCTGAGGCTAGCTGTAGCTTCCTGACAACAGCGTTGCTATTTTCATTACATTATGTGATACCTGGATGCTGGAGAAGCATCTTTTTCCTCTGGGAAGACTATCCTGATGAAATACATTTTTTTTTGTATCTTTACTATCAACAGGTTTTAATTTTTACAGAGCATGTTTTCTGATCCCTGCTCCTATGAAATGAGTCTGACTAATGCAGCCAAATAATATTGCAGTAGCTATGAATACAGAAACATTTCTCACCACTTCTTAGCTAATGCAAGTATTTTTTTCATTGCTTATGACTAATTGTTGTTGTGTCAAAAGCAGTAGACAGGAAAATTGGTGTTTCTTCCAAACATATCATTACACTCACTAAAGTAATGAGGAATACATCAGTTATTTTTAGGTCATCATTTTTGTCAGGGAAAATAGCAACCTTTTTGAATAAACTGGAAATCATTATTGCTTCCACTGGGATTCACGCTGAATGCACTAATTATGGTGAATTCATTTGGTTCTCACAAGGTTACAACTAAGTAATCTCATGGAAGCTCCATTACAAATTGCGGTGGGCCAGGTTGTCCCAGGGCCAGGGACTTGTCTTTTGGGTGTGCCAGGCTGTCTGTGCCCTGACGGGGTGCTAGCAGGAGGGCAAACTGAGCTGGGGGGTGTAAACCCAGAGCAATGCCCTGGCTCTTGTGCCCTTGGGTGGCAGCAGGACGGGCACCCTGGGGCGGGGAGGAGCCCGGGTGCAGCTCCTGCCCTGCTGTAGGGCTTTGGGGCATCTTTGGGAGCTTAGAAAAGTGCAAGTAGTACAAGTTATTCCACATTTTAATAGTGTGCCTTTGCACGCACAGGAGCTGCCTTTCCAAAATAATTTCAAGCACAGGCACGGCCTCAGGAAATTAATCTGCATGAACTAGAGGTGTGTGTGTAAAATACCTCATTAAACCACAGCAGGCTGCTGCGCACGGACGTGCACGAGGCTCTCAATGAACCAAACCAAGGCTATGTCAGTCCCAGCTAGGAGCACCGCAGCCCAGGATGTGCAGGTATTTTTCCTCGTGCGTGCTGGCACGCAGGCAAGCCCCCGCTGGATTCCTCCTACACGTTCCTCAGCTACGTCAGCTTCGGGCTGTCCTGCCCCAGCATGTCCTGGTGACATGTTGCCACTGCTGCCTGTGAGGCTGCACAAGGTATTAACAGCATCATCTGCAGAAACATACCTGATTTGCCAGGTTTAGAGCTACAGCTGCAACCATTTCCCCACCTGAGCCCCTCTCTCTCTCTCTCTCTCTTTTTCTTCTTCTTTTTGATTTGTTCTGAAATCTGTTTGTTTTGTACAGAATTTGGTAAAGGCAGTCCTGCTTCTCACAACATCCTTAGATAACTACTGTAGGAAACATCCCATATGGGAGCAAATAATGTTGCTGGTCAAAGGCAGTTAAATGTTCAAAACTAGGAATACTTAATGAAATACCGACTTTCCAAAAACAGCCTTAGGAGAACCAACATTTTCTGTTATTCTCCATAAATTAAAAGATTTGTTTAGCTTTCCTGATTACTTTCACATTCCAAACTAGCAACTACTTGTCTGATCTAGTGCAATAATATTTTTTTTGAAGCAGAAAGCATTAAAAATGTAAAACGATTGGGATTGTTATTTCTTTAGAATAAATATCTTGACACTCACAGAAAATTATATCTCAGGTGTTTATTTAATTCATACCACAGCCTTATACTTTGTTACTTTTAAAAGTTTAATGGGCTAAGAAGTGGCTAACAGGACTTGTTAGACTTTGTCCATTAACTCAAAGGCAATTCTGGAACCAAAAATCTTTAATATATTATTATAAATCCTGGAAGATGTGGAAAAATGAAAGTCCCCAAGTGCAAAATGTATATTCCTGTATAAGTCATTCAACAGATACGGACTGTTAGCATATCAGCCTATTCTTCAATGTGCCATGGATTTGGACTTGGTGTGATGTTTCTGAAGCCTCCTGTGTTCTAAATTAAATAGTCATAACCAAAGTATTACGTTTGCTTAATTTTTTAGACCAAAAATTCACCTCACACTGTGGTTCCCACTGCAGTCCAGGAGAGTGGTCAGGAGATGAGGATGGATTTCACTGCAGTAGACAGCGAATTAAAATGAGCTACTGATTCAACTTAATTTAGCAGGAGAATTAATTTTTTAAATAATGAAACATATTGCAAATTGATTAATGCTTCCCTGAAGCTCTCTTTCTTTTATCTAAGTTTAGTGTTTGGAAGCTCAGGGCTGGATTTTTCTTTCTCTCCCTTCAAAGCTCAAAGCAGAAATAAATGCAAGTCCGTATTAAGGACTTTTCTTCTGTGATCACCAAACAGTTGTGTTTTGTAGACCCATCTCCTCTGCTGCATCAGCTATTATATCTCTGTATTTGGTCACTGGAGACCAGAGAGGCTCTCCCATTAGCAGACCCAGTACATAAAAACTGAACTCGTCAGCATGCAGTGGGCCCCAGGAGCCCTGCTGACCCACTTGCCTCTGTGGGCACAGCAGGATCTGCAGGGGATGCTGCACAATATGGTACCTGGATACCACAAAACTCTGCAAAGATCTTTGAAAGACAACATAGCACTTTTAATTTTATTTATTTTGTATTTTTATTCTTTTTATAAGTACCTGTGTTTTCATGTTTTATAGGCTCAGATGGGATGGCTGTGTTCCCAGGGAAATAAGCCTATCTGCATTAGCCAGCACTCGGATCCAGGAGGCATTGTAAAAGGATCAGCATCAACCTATGAGAGGTTTGTATCAGCTCAGACACCTTTAAATATGTGAATAATCTCAACTTCCACACTTCTTGGATGCACCACATTCTTGCAACTAATGGTGAAGAAGCTCTGCACAGTTCTTGGAGAAGCTTCAAGGCTTTCAGCAGGGAAACCCACAGGGACTTAAACCCTTAAATCACATTGTGACTTCTGAAGATGTCCTACTGGGAAGCAGTAAAATAAAACTGGTAGAAAAGATAGCTCCAGAGCACCTCCTGCAGCGTACAGAGGCTGCCCCACTGGGCTCTGCAGCTGCCCAGCACCAGCTCCTGCCACTCCCTGGACTGGCCATTCACATATGGGGCTGTGCCCATTTGGCAGTCACCAGGTTTTCAGTCTTATTATCCACAGGTATGCATGGATTAAAAGGCAACTAAGAAATGCAAATCTATTGCTGGTAGGCTGAAACCCACTATGCAAGGATCTGCACCTCAGCGGGAGGTCATCAGCCTATATTTTGTTACTTATAATCCAGTATCTTCATAGCTTCAGGAACACACAGTCTTAGAGAAGAACATCTGGGTGAAACCGTGAGCCTGCTGAATTCAACAAGAGCTGTCGCTGTGATTTTCTAGGTCTTTATACACAACACTGCTTCATTCGCTTGAGGTCAGCTGAATTGGTCTGTCAGTTTTATGCTTGCACAGTAACACAAGGAGAATGACAAAGCTAAAACGCTTAATGATAGCTAATTCAAGAGCACTTGTTAAGGCTGAATATAAAACAGTATTTAGAGGCATAAGAAGGTGGATTCATTTGTTGGAAGAGGTAGAACGATTACAGTACCAGAACAAGTGCATTTTGAAATAGTTTTTCAGCAAATCTTTGTTCTGGAACAAAAAGAATATTTGTGTGTTTTTAAATGCTTTATATTATGAACCTGCTCTCTGCATTAATTTTCTCACAATTACATTTAGTGACCTCTCATTTTTGTATTGCGAATAATAAACCCTCTTAAAATTCTTCATACTTTTTCTGGACATACAGAAACAGTTGAAAGCCTTATTGCTCTCTGGCAGAAGCTGTATGTTTTTTAACATCGCTTGCTTGGTGACTGGTGCCCCATTGTACAGTGGGTTGTGAGCTGTGATTTGTCACCCCGTGCTCTGCCTTCGCTCAGTGAATGGAAATAACCAACTTCCTGATGTTCATAAGGGACTGCAGAGATGCCTACATAGCTTCCTTTTTGTATGTTTAAAGTCTATTTTAAGGAGAAGATATATATAAAATATGTAGTGAAAGCTGCTAAAACTAGCAAAGGGAAGGACTGACACAGCCAGCTTTAGCCTAAAAGCACCGAGTCCTCAGTCTCCACCTAACAACTGGAGCATTGCCTCCCCGTAGACATGGGGATGTGTTTCTCTGGATAGATTTAGCAACCTGAAATAATCACATGAAGTGTACAAAGACCATGTTCTTACCAGGTTAAAAGCAGCCAAATGGAGACTCACTTCAGTGGGAGGACTGTTTCTGCACCATCCTAGAACATTGCCTCTGCTTACACATTTCACTGAAATACTGCTTTTAAATCAATTCAGCTCGGTGTTATATGTAAAAAGGCATGTGACTGGCTTTGCTAGCTTGCTGCAAGAACAGTGCTAGCAATCATAATAAATGGACTGTCTTGCCCAGCTGAGAGATGCCATTGTATTTTCTCCTGGCTGCTGCTTAAAGCAGAAGGAAAACGGGAAGGGCTGAAGTCTGCAAAGGCAGAGGCAGCAAGGGGAACACAGCTTGCTCCTCGAGGTAAATCAGAAGTGTAAATTGCACCTTTTCAGTTTATTAAGTACTAATTAAAGGTTGCAAAGCTGGCATTCTTCTACCAGATGTGTGGTGCCAGGGATGCAGCCACCCGTGTGCCTCGAGTTTGATTGCTATCCTGTGTTAAACAGAAGACAATTGTGGCATTTTCTTTTTTGGATATTGCTGTCATTTGAATAATAGATCATTAGCATGCCTTGCTGTGGTGATCCATTATTCAAAAGCAGTTACTGTCCAGGAAAGATGTTTGACTGCTCGAGAGAGATGATGTGGCACAGAGGTAGTGTGCCTGTGCGCTCCCATCCCTGTGGCCTGAGTGGCAGCAGAAGAGGGAGGAAAGGGGCCTGGCTGTCCCCTCCAAACAGTGGGAATGAGCTGATTGCTGGTACGTTTAGGCAGGATATTCTTCTTTTTGAATGGAACCATTGCCACTGGGTGCACAGTAAATCTTGGTGCAACTGCAGGTTAAAACCAGACGTTTTCTGAAACCCTCCCAGTGCATGTTTCTGTAGAGAATTGTCTACCTACTGCAGCTGGGCAGCCACCGAATCCACAGGCATCAAAGCAAGGAGGACAGTGCCAGGACAGCGAGGTGGCTTTGCATGTTGTTAACAGGAGCATCCTCCACACAGGGAAGTACTTATAGGGGAACTGGCTTAAAAATTAGCAAGTAAGCAACAGAGGTTAACAGTGTGGGGAAAGGGGATGGAGAAGGTTCCCTCCTGACACCTAATGGGAGAGCAAAGTTTGCCAGGTGATGGGGGCAGTGGTGATAGGGAAGGGGAATGAGCACTGAGGAGCTACACCAGCAAGGACAAGCACCTGTGCTGGGGAGAAGAGGTTGAGGGGGGTTCTGTGTTAGGCACCAGTGAGGAAAGTGCTTGGTGTAGCAGGTGTCAGCCTGGGTTTGCCAAGGCCAAGGAGGAGCATGCTGCAGTGCCCGAGATCGGAGATGATGAGAGCCCAGACAGGAGTTTGGTCTGAAAGGCCAGCTTAGCCATCTGGAGCCAATTTAATCTCTCAATAAAATGCTTTCCTCCCACAGTCCTGCCAGGAGAAAACAATAGTAACATAGCCAAAGTCATTTTAGTGCCAGGGGAGCAGATCTGAGATCAAGGGTGGTGAATTGGGTCATGCACCATATGATCTGCAGGCGTCAGACACGGGAGCTGACTTACGCTTGGCTGTTCCCGCTCTGTCTTGCTTTGTGCAGTTGTTTGTGTTGCCCTACAAAGGCAGCTCAGTTTAAACAATATTTTACCCATACTCTGTCGATGTTTACAACGAGCATGTCCCAGACAGAGAAAGAAGTATGGAGGAGGTTCCTGCTAAATCCCAGATGAGCTAAACACATAGCTTTTGGGGTATCTTCATCATCACTCCAAATAATTCCACTTGACTGAACTACAGAGAAATAGAAGAAACATTAGGCTTACTGATTTTCTTTTAATATTTTCAAGATTTTGCTTTCCCTCCCCTAAGTTGCATGTTTAACAAATACCAAAATTATTCCTTCCGTAGTGACGTATGGCAAATGTATGTCGTATGACAGGCTGGTTTTTCACTTTATTGGCAAATCAACCAAAAATGTAGGGAAAAAAACAACAAAACACACACACACACACACAAACACACACACACACACACACAAAAAAAAAAACCTTTCATTTTTAAGATGTTTGAAACTGTTTTCCCTTTCTGGCAAAGCTCAAAGCATTTAAAAAAATGTTTGAGGACAGATGAAATTGGCTCACAGTTTCATACTTGCATAATAACACAAAGAGAATGGTTAGGCTGAAAAGCTTAATGACAGTTAATTTAGAATCATTATTTCGCCTAAATATAAGATAGTATTTAGAGATGAAAAAAGATGGAAGTTTTCAGAAAATTTATGTTCCGGGAAAATAAGCCTAGGAAATGCAAAACTGCAGTGTGAGATTCCCTTAACAGCTGAATTGCAAAAATGCATCCCAGGGACACTGCAGACCCCATGGTCACGTCTGCGTTCCTCTATATTAGCTTTGTAATTAACCAGGCCACAGTGGCAGACATCAACACAACGCTGTTCTTGGGGCTGGCTAAATCCAAGCCGCTCCATGCAGAATAGCATCATGTGGCATGAAGTGTAATTTCAGAGAGATCCCTCCCCAGGTGGCATTCCTTAATATTACATCCACTTTGCTTAATTATGCAAATGCTACAGAGATTTTAAAAGGAAAATCTGGACTCTCTAATTGTGTGGACTTCCTCGTCCATATTCTTCTCCAGGCATCCAACTGTAATGCTTGCAAGACTCTTGGCTGTAGCAGTTAGGCTGTGCTAATTGTGTTTTGCACACAGGAATTACTGACTTGTGCTAATTTTGAAAGAGACTGCCACATTTTTGACAATCGGGGTTTGAACTGAGGTAACGAGTACATAAATAATAAGTCCATACATAAGTATTTTACTCCAAAGAAACATTAGTTCTAATAGTTTTCTGAAAGATCAGAAGGAAATAAAAATAAAATTGCAAATTTTGAAGCAAAAATTATTTTTGAATTAAATAACTAGAAATATTTCCTTTGAAACGTGTGGAAAAAAATCAATTTGTTAAGTTTTGTACCTAAAAACAGTACAAATGAGATACATCTGTGCATCAAATATATTTTTTTCAAATATTCTCATTCAAAAACATGTTTCCCATCTCAGTTTATGAAAAAAGCCAAACAAATAATATCAAGGCAACATATCTCCAATCCTACATAGCAATAAATAAGTATAAAGAAACCCAAACATTTTGGAAATTGTCTTTGCATCTCACGTCAGGGGGCTGATGACTACCTGCAACTCAAAATATAAGTAGCATCAGCCTACATCTGAGTTACTTTGAGGTGTTTGGGTGGAGGGTTTGATGCCAACTCACTTTCTATCACCACATGTGCCTGAATGTAAAAACAGGATCACTCATCTGAAGGTAAATGGTCAGAAGCCGTGTACTTTGACCTCTCACTCCACGAGTTTGTTAATGGCTGCTCTTGTAATCACAGCTGCCTGCATTGTTGATCTTTTTGCCCGAAGTATCACTATACCACGGGGTACAGAAACAGGCAGCAGCATCATCTTCAACAGATTTTTACAACTGGGTGATTATAAATTAACCTCATCCAAGAGATTAGGTCTTGGTTAGTGTCTGACTTTACACTATGGCTCTGAAAGAGTGTAAAAGGGGAGAGTGTAATGGGGAGAAAGCCAAAGCGAAGCTGCTGATGGTAGCAGACAAATGCAGATGGAGAAATTTGTGTAATATCACAGCAAACCAGCCCTCCAGCAAGAGAACGGATTAATTGCCGAGTACATGTACACAGTGACTAATGGCAGATAATTTGGAACGAAGATGAATTGTTTCCCTAGCACGTCATGCACACTGGCCACAGAGCGCCTGCCCAGCTGGCCCCATCGTGTGGGAGCCCTGCCAAACAGCCTCTTGGGACCATGTGGAGGATGGAGGGATTCTCCCTTCTTGTGCCCCTTACAACAACTTCCAAATAGCTTGAAGTATGTCCATGTCTCCACATCTAGCTATGACTCTCCCTAAGGGTATCCCATATAATGAAGCTCTGCATTTCCCTGGGTAGAAAGCTTTCGCATTTGAGGGATCTGGGAAAATGGAAGAGCTGGCAAATTAACAAGAAAGATCATTTCTAGAGAAGTTCAGTATTCATTCCTTAAGTATCAGTTGTCTTTAAGGAGACAGGGAAGCCGCAAAGCTGTCACTGAAACATCTGCTTCCACCACGGCAGGGTCCCTGCCTGAGCCTGCTGGGTGATGCATGGTGGCAGGGAGGCAACTTTCAGACTCACATCTGTCACAGCTAATGCTAAAAATGACTCTGCAGTGCTTTGGTTTCCCCCCTGACTTGCATTAGTTCTGCCCTTGCAGGTTTCCTCTCACTTCAGTGAAACTACTCCCTGCCTATATGGTGATCTTGGAGGAAAGGAGGATCAGGCCTTGGCCTCATCCTATAAAAACACTATCATCATGGAAACAGAGGCATCTGCTATTGCTAAAATTGTCCTTAGAGGACTAGGAGCTGTTCTTTACAAAAATGAAGAGTCTTCTCCAAAGAATGTCAGAGCCTGGAGTCTCGACCAGACAGATCACTAACTGATAGCTTGTGCTGAAACTGCAGCAGCAAGGAAGTTGCAGCATATGTTCCATAAGCTTAATCACCTGGAAAATGTTCACTATTTTTTAAACAATATTTACCTCATTCTGGATGTCTTGGGTGGCTTCTGGTATTCAGAGAATCTTTCAGCTCTCTGCAGGCAGTTGACCAAGGCATCAAGGTGGGTTCTGAACATCTCCAGTTGCCTCTCATCCTGTCACTGGACACTGCTGAAAAGAGTCTGGTTCTATCCTCTTGATACCTTCCCTTCAGATATTCGTGTACATTGGTGAGGTCTCCCCTCAATCTTCTCTTTTCCAGGCTAAAGCCTAGGAAGATAAAAAGTGACTCTGGTCCTGACATCATAATTTTGGATATCTCATGAAAATTGTCAAGAACTGTATCCTTGGTGGTAACCGCATTTGAAAGACTGCGTAGTAAATGAGCATGTAGCCTGGATTATTCTGTTCCTTTTGGAGATGGTTCTTGTAGGTAAGGAGTAGTGACAGAGAAGATTGCTTGGGTTCTCGGTGTAGGTGGGTGCTCAAATGTTGGGCCTATATTTGTTCTTGCCACCTTGTTACTTGCAATAAGCACTGCATTAGTTTTCACAGCTGAAGGTTTGAAATTCTACTCTTCAACCACAAATGTAAATACCAAAGAAAAATAATATGAAGGAGCAAAGATGTCAGGAACTTAGAGGGAAAGACCCTCCTAAACACTGGCATTATTTTATATGTCCTTGGTGAACCACTAATTCCTTGTTTCACTGGACCACAGGGATGTATGAAGAGTTAAGTTAATGCACATGACAGCTATCAAAATCAGAATTTTCATGACTGCCATATATGCATCTGACCTAATAGTACAGTTGCAGAATGTAATTAGTAGCTCTATTAGCAGCAGTCTACATTTGTCAAATCATCATTTTCTCCAAATTGTCTTTATGGGCACATCTCATATAACCATGGAGGCCAGATTCTTGCATGGTTTCAAACCATCAGTACAGCCTTCCCATAAAGGTGATCCTACTGGCTTCTTTGTTGCATGTCAGGAGGTAAAGCAGTGGAGAGCACAAGTAAAGAGATGAGCATTTGGCCCTAAGAACTATATAGTGCTCTTGGTTGCCTACACAAGATGGAAGTGAGTGAAAACACACTGATATAATATTGATGCAAATACCTCCTTAGCCCAAATTGTTATGGGTCTCTGCACAAGAGCTATGAGAGAAAAAAAAAAAAAAAAAAAAATGTAAGGATAAGGAGATTAGAACAATAAAAGAGGCATGTAGAAGTAAAGAGATCAGTAATCTGTAGTTCTTAATTCAGAACTAATCAGGTACACAAAAGATTATTTTAATTTTAAGCAAGGACTGGACAGATCATTGATAAGGGCTGGTTGTAATTATGACTTCTTGCGAGTTAAGACATAAATTAAAGCTTCTAACTGTGCTACTTGCAGAGCTGTTTGATCTGTATCCAAATGTACTGCTGCTGCAGTAAGACATGGGCTTTCAATGCAATGAATAGTTTGATAGCTTCACTAAGTTTAAAGCTGCAACAAAAAGTTACTGCTTTTTAGTGTCATTTGCTACTTATGGTTATTAATGGATCCCATATATAAGGCTATCAATTCTTAGGCATGAGTGCACCAACCAGTATTCACAAAGAATGTAAACCTTTCCTTTGTAGTGGTAAAGACATGTTACTTCAACATGTAATTTAATTAACACTTTAAGTAATGTGAGGTTTTCTTCTGAATGAACTTGGATGCCTGTCTTATGGTTTAATACCATACGCAAGCAGTGCCAGACTCTGCTCTTGGGTTTATAATTTCAAGCTAGCTGGCACTTACTGCATCTTGCTGAAATGAGGCATCTAATTAAGTGAAGCATGTACTTACCCTGATTTCCTTTCCAGTCAACAGAGAGACTTCAGTGGACTAATTAGCCAACTGGAAGATGCCTATGTCCCTTACTGATGACAGAGCATGTGCAGCATGATCAGACCCTGAAATAGGTGAGATGAATCTGGGCCATTAACCTAAGATGTCCTTATATGCCTTAGGATGGACCACAGCCCTTGCTATTTTGAACAGTTCACTTGCAGAATATTCATATGTTCACAAATCCAGTCAGAGAGTATTCAATAAAACAGTTAAAATTTCTCTGTCTTTCTTGTGAAAAAAAGACAATAGATTGAAGTTGGGGTTTGTTTTTTCTCATGTTGCTCCCCACACAGGTGGCATTGGTAACAGACTGGTATACAGGTTCTTCTTTCTTTGCTTTATTTGCTTTTTATAAACTTAAATAAAATGTTATAATCACTTGTGAATTTTGCATTCCTATTTTACTCATGAGGGGAGAACACATGCAGTTTTATCTCAGAGAGCAAAGTCAGGAACCAGGTCATAGTATGAAAACCTTGAGTGTGCTCTTTCGAGGCAGGATGTCAGCGTTGCACCAATGATCACTTGGTGCATCTAAAAGTAGCACTTTCACTAGAACCTGACAGACAGGAAAGAGAAAAAAATGCATGAATAAAAGAAATTCAGCTTGTGCAGGAAACTTCCACAAAGAGTAGATAACATGCAAGGCATGATAGTGCTGGCAGAAAAATAATAATAATGCTTCACTGCTTGGCAAATAAGGCTTGGGCAATGTGTGGATGAAGTACTCTTGTGCTCAGTGTATCCCTGTCTGCCAGGTCAGTCTCTCATAAGCAATTGTATTGAGGCACCCCACTGACTCCAAGTCCTTTCTGGATGCAAGCTCTGCGATATGAGGCTTTGGGATATGGCATACTCCCTTTGTCCAAGGAGGGAACAACCTGTCTTAAAGAAGAGCGTGGCCTTGGTGGTCTTGGTAGCTAGAAAAGTCTGCACACCCAACACAAGAGCTGGCAGGATACAGCCAGGGAGGTGGTACACATCATTTTCATCTCTTAATGTCAGTCACAAGCTCGGGCACAGATGACTCTGCTCCTTGTCTTCTCTTGTGATAGACAGGATGTCAATTAATATATAGTGAGGTTTGTGTTTGTCAATTAATATATAGTGAGGTTTGTGTTTTGTGATGCAGGTTTGTCTTAATGCAGACCTGGATTGCAGTCTCCACTAATGACTGCTAGTCACCATTTTCCAGGTGTTTTCTGCCATTTCCTCTCTGGGGCAGGCTATGTTTGGCAATCCAGAGGTGAGCAGATCTAGTCTAATGTCTCTAAATAAACCAGTCTCGGATTTAGAGTGAAGTGGATTCTCATGCCTGAGTCAGTTGTTTTACGGATTTCCTGACTGGCAGAGTTTCATTGTGCAGGCCTCAAAAGTTCCTGTCTGAGTATTGCACATAATATTTCTTTCATTTAATGCTTATAGAATAGGCCAAGTTCATAAAATTTAATACTGCCATTTGCAGAGGTCAACATCCTATTCCCCTCCTTCTCCCCCCCCGCACCCCCCCAAAAAAAAAAATACAATATTATGTAAGTGAAGAACTCCAACTATGAAAATCAGTGAAAACATTTCCAGTAAAACAGGTATCCCCAGAATTGATGACAGATTGGAAAAAAAAAAAAAAAAAAAAAAAAAAAGCAGTTTCCTCTAAGCTAAGCATGCAAAGCCATTATTTGATTTTTAAAAATACACTAAAGCGAGAAGGACATTTCTGTCAGTATGCAGAGCATTCACCAAAACTTTTAATGTTTTTGAAAAGTCTCTTCACAGCACCGAGTTGCTTGTGAGAAAAATCTTCATATGTGTTTTGAATTGTATATTGTTGACTTTCCATACTTTTTTTTTTTTTTTTTTTAATCCATATCCCAAATAATTTGGAAAGGTGTTTTCAAACAGATAATAAAGTCCTTAAAAAGTTGGATAAAATATTTATGTACAGATGAAACACCTAATCCTGTCTTTTCTTTCCATTGACAATATGTAGAAGTATTGCCATTTGTATTTACTTTCAGTCATTGAAAAGAATGGAAAATACAAGATATTTGAGATGGTAGAAATAATTAAAATCAAGTAGTTAAATATTGATTTTGCCCTGGACCACTCTAATGTTTTTTACTTTTAATCAAAAAAAAAACAGATCTTCCCCTCTGATCATATTGATAGTACATGGGGATCTGTTACATGTGCAAAAACGCACCCCCATCTACATATTGGCACAGGTGCACCTACCTTCTCAGAAGTAATAATGCAACTGTCTGCTGTGTGGAAATGCCCAATGTTCTCCCAGACCTAGTATTCATTGCTGTCAATAGGAACCATGCTTATATATGAAGGTGACAAATTTTTGTTTTAGTCAACTTAAAAGTGAAGCTTGCTTTCTTCCCCAAAACTGGAAGACCAGCACATACCCACTGACAAGTGAATCAGAAACTCACAGCAGGCTGAGTTATGAATGGATAAGAAAGAAAAAAAAAAAATACTCTTAGAAGGAAGAAGCATAAAACCAGCTGATGCTGAAGGACAGAGCAACACTTCTCCAAGTATGGACTTCCAGCAACTGGCAATATTTGCATTATTCTTGGAGCTGCTCCTGGCCATGATGTATCAGGTTACTTGCCACAGCTGGAATCAACTAGTATAAGATGGTATGCTAAACAGTATTTAAAATGCCAGATATGTCGGCTGGTATTATGAAATAGGTTTTATAGCAGGAACTACTACATTCTTTTCCTGCAGTACTGAATTTCTATTTCAATCACTAACAGCATGGAGTTAATCAGATAACGTCTTCATACTGGCTGGACTTTGAACCTGGGAACTCCCTGCGACAAAGTAAGACTCCAAGAGGATAAACAGATGCACGTGAATAAGAGCATAGAAACTGTTCCATTTATTAAAGGTGCCTGGAAATATTCAATGATAATAATAAGCCTCTATACTTAGAGCTGAAAAACCTGTACATAAGCTTTCTCTCCTTTTTTAAAGGGAGACTTGTCAGGACAAACTCAGAAGAGCTGAGGTAGTTTCTTCCAATAGGAAAAATCAACATAGTCACCAAACACAATAGCAACCTAGAGATTAAAACTCCTAAATGTGAAGCACGTGTTTATTTCTATTTTACAGTGTTGATATAAAGGAGTAGAACAGTTTGACACGAATGATCTGCAAATAGTCTGGAATGTTAAAATGGTAATGAGAGCAAATCAGCAACCTGATAATGGCTTATCACTAGACAGTTATTTTATTATATATCCTTTCATCAGTGAAATGAGTTGCCTATCTGGAAAGCTACATTCAGTGGAATTTGCATTAACCTCTTGTTTCTCACAGTTTCAGCAGAAAGAGAGAGGTCTGCATGCATGAGCCTTGCCTCCACCTGATCCAGATCAACCCACCACCCTCTGGTTCTACAGACCTCCCTCGCCAGGCCTTGCCTGACCCATTTGGAGTCTGCAACAACCTGCTGGGCACCGTATCTCTTTTTCCATTCTCCAGCTGCTCCTGCAGCTCCGGTCCCAGAGTCTACTGCCAGTGTCCAGGCCCAGGCTCCCTACCCCATGTCCACCCTACTGAGTGCATCTCACAGTCCTTGGGCCTGTCTCCATGGCTGGCTCACCATCATTTCCATATCTCCTGTTCAAGGCAAATTACAGCAAAACAGGCTTTAGGCAGGCTGCCAGGGCTGCATATTTTGCACTCTTCACACAGGGTTTACTGCTGATCAAAGCCGGTTGTCAGTACAACAGCCTTCACAAGATCCAAGTGTCATTTGGGAAAGGAAGTGTGTGTTTTTAACTCAAACCAAAGGCTGACAGAGATGGCCTCTCAGGGATGGACACAGCTGTTTCACCAGGGCTTAGTCCTTTACACTGTCCTGCAGAAGTCAGGGGGCCTGGAGTTCCTCATTCACTAATGCTGTATCAGTGCTGAAGCCTGGAGGAGAATACCTCTGGTCTCCCCAGGCCGCAGTTTCTGACAGAAACTACAAGTGGTGCGGAGAGACAACACACGGCTGCACCTCAGCACTGCTGGTGCAGCGTGAAGGCTGAGCTACAGGAGTGTTACACAGGCCCCGTGCTCATGCTCGGTGTGATTTGGGTCTGGCACCAGGACCCTGACAGACCCTCACCGCCTGGTCCAGCTACAGCCTGCGTTTGGCTTGCTCAGGTTGCACATCCCAGTTCCCAAAGAGCAGAGAGGCTGCTTGGAAAAGGACAGTGGCCAAAGTATAAGAACACCTTATAGTCTCAAAAATGGCCATGTTTCAAATCTGCCTGATGTTCCCACTGTCAGTTATATAAACATAGCAGCGTTGTTATTGTAGGGCAGGCTATTTTAAGACAGACAGACTAACAGAGTTGGATTTCAACGTTCAGATTCTTATTTTTCCCATTGCATATGTTAGCTCTTGTTTTTTGTAAAAATGGCTTGACTAGAACTAATGTCTCGCACATATTCCTTAGGGAGTGAGGCCAAGATGAACTGTGAAAGACACTTGTTATTTCACGCTCTTCTCCTGTTACTTTGGGTGAATTTGGTCATGCCAGTCGGGCTCAGATTCTTCCAAAACAAATTAATGAGATGAAATCTGTGGTGTCCTCCACCTTGTAAGAAGCAGGCTGCAGAGATGTCAAACTGGGTAAATAAAACTAGTGATCACACTTCTAAGGTTTGTCTCTAACTTCTCTCTGCTCCTTCCCTAGTAAAACAGGGGAACTTGGGCTCTTTAGCAAACTGATTTAAAATCCATGGACAAAAGCACTACAGAGCAAGTTTTAAGTGTTGTAAGACAGCTCTCAATAAAGAATTTTATTCCTTCCCAGTGAGACTTCTGTGCTGTCATGTAGATAGTCATTAGTTTGTTCTTCAGCTCTTTTCTCATATGTGACTTGGTTTTGACTGCGCCTGAGAGTAGAAGAGATTTTGCAGTGGATTCTTTACTAGGACTTTAATAATTTAAACTCCTTGAGAATGAGATTTCTTTCTTTGCTTATCCTTAGCATCCCCCCCCCCCCCCCCCACCCTGAACTTTCTTAGTATAAGTAATTTGATCTCCCATTAGTCTCTTCTTGTGGCTTGAATCTTCCCTCTTTCATGTCCCCCCATGATTTTCAACACTGTGGAGATTGTCTGAAGCCAGCAGCAAGCTGCATAAGTTTTTCACTGCTGGCATTTCTTCTTCAAAGCAGCATTGCTGTGGCTGCTCAAGACTCTGCTAGCAGAGAAAGCTTTTGAAATACATAAGGCTCCACAGCATGGTCAAAGTAATGATGAGCATAAAATAAAATAAAATAAAAAAAGAACTGTTTGTTTAAACTGTCGGTAGCGAACATATAATTAAGGAGATGACAAGGTCTGGAGTTTGTTTCTTTTCAGAGGAAGTTGCCCCCTCACTGGCTTCTGTTTTACTACAGGTTGGGCCAAATATAGCCCTGCTGCTCACCCAGTGACTGCGCTGTTACTGCTTCCCAGAGGGATTTGGCTCTGGTGTCCTGGCACAGCCTAGGCACAGGCCTGCTAGCCTGCAGTTCTCTGCTGCAGAGGAAACGTGAGATTATGCAGGCAGAGTGATGCTTCCCAGATCAACCTCAGGATGTCCCAGCTGGGAAGTTGCCCAGGGACTCTGGAGTCTGGGTTGGGAAGCACAAACTGAGAGGCAGGTCTGCCCCTTCCCCAGGGGGTTTGCCATCATTCAAGAAGGCAGGTGAGACCTAAAAGCATCCAGATGCCATCTGGATATCCCCAGAAATGGGGAGGCTGAGACCTCCATGATCTGGGCAAACTGATGGTGAGCACTTCTCATCCAGGACATCCTGCCAGTGGCTGTCCTGCTTTGTGCAGGGACAGGTGAGCATGGGCAGCAGGGCCTGTGGCCAGAGGTTTGGTTGAAATGCCCAAAGGTTGGACCTCCAGCTGCTGGACCTAGTGGTGAAACGTTCTGGGCAGTGAGAGATTGCCACAGCCTGCTGCCAATGGCAATGAGGGCCTTCAGAGCATGTCCAAGGACAAATAATCTCCAAGTAGGCAATGCAAATAGAGCAAAGAAATGAGCTGATCTGTTTCATCTCATCTGTAAATACACAAAATTACTCAGTTACTTAGTCAGGTAATCCTGCCCTGGGTAGAATTAAGTTTGTTAGCCATTTTGGTAAAGCAGCATTAGCTAAAATGAGAGAGCATTATATTCCATTTATCAAGCTAATCTACTGGGCTAATACGATAATCTTGGAATGACAATTTATGGAAGATCTCTAGGAAGCTGGATTTTACTTCCTTTCTTTTGCTCTTTTTATTTTTTTCTTTCTTTTTCTTGGGGGGGGGGTGGGACGGGGAGTGGGGGGGTGGGTAAGTTCTAGGATAAATACATGAAACATCCAAGTACTGAGAAATTATTGGAATAAAAAAGGATTAGTATACAACAATACAGCTCCATCTGTGGAATTAAGAAGAACTTTACGGCTTCAAAATGAGCATTTTGTTACTGTTACTCAGATGTTTTTTTACATTGCATTTCAGGATGTAGCCAGGGAAGATTAGACGATTGTGCTAATAAAAGAAGAAAACTAAGTGAGATTGTGCAAGGGTACGAGAATAAAAGAGATGTGGATTAAACACCCTCTTGCTTGTTCGTGAAGGTTACTCTCTCCACAGTGCCTGCTCTGCACTGCAGTGCCTGAGAAAGTTGCCAGTACAGAATGAAAAGCCCATATTTGGAGTTTTGTTTTGTTTTGTTTTGTTTTGTTTTGTTTCTTCATGGGGTTTAAGTCAGGTCTAGGTGATCAGGGGACACAAAATGGTCTGTAACAAAACACAAAGGCATTTTAAGTTCAATGAAATCTGGAGGGAACCACTTTTATGACAAAATGCACCGTGGAAATACAGATACCTCCCTCATCAGTCTTTGCCACAAGCAGGCAAATACAGCAGCTCACTTGACAAACCTCTTGGGTACTTCCTAATGCTTGTCTTATACTTTCTAAAAGCTGCAGCTATGGGTAGATTTCCTCTTGCTTAAGCTTTTCAGGCTGAGACACTTGCAATAGTCTATATTTGCAGCTTGAGACTCTTGACCCAGAGTGCGGTTCAGCCCCGAGGGCTGCAGAGGGCCTCCTCTTCCTGGGCATCTCCATTTCCTCTGTGGAGCAACCCTGGATGACCATCATAACCTTCAAGACAGCTTTTGGTGGGCTAGAAACCACCTGGCTGAATCAATCCTTCGTTGAATAACTGAATCTGGGATCCATCTCACCTGGCTGGGAGCTAAAAATTTTATTGGCCTAAAAATTAGATCTAAGACTGTTGACTCCCTTTTCTAGCCGGTACAGTGAAGTACACACCCATGGAAGTTGATTTATCTGACCCGACTAGATAAGACAAATTGCCCTCTGGCGGAGCCTGTTCCTCTCCAGCAGAAAAATAAATAAATAAATAAATAAACAAATAAATAAATAAATAAATAAATAAACAAATAAAGTCTGGGGTGAGCAGCAGATGTTTTGTCTTGTCATCTCCTTACAGCTTTGTGGAGGTATCAAGATGTCTTCATTACGGCAAAGCTCCATACCTACACTGTTGGAACACAGCTGACCATATATACAGAAAGCCACTTTGCTAATGTTGTGCTTCGGTCAGACCACTTAAACCAATATATTTCTTTCTGAACAAACATCTTTAATGGAATGCATTGAGTACTGCCTGTAATGGGTTGGAGAGGCCTGTCTGTGCTGTAAGCACCTTGGAGTTTCAACCACAGCATAGCTGCAGGTGCTCTATACATGCAGCCTATAGCATTCATGAATGTAAAGAGTAGATGGATGTTTGAAAATACTTATATTTTATTCACCAGTGGTATCTGGAAGTTGTTGAAATTTTTATTTTCATTAAACATGCAAGAACACTATGTACTGTGGTGTGATCTGAATGCATAATTTAGAGGGATTTTTTTTATTTTATTTTATAAGGGTTATTTGCTTCCATTCCTTTCTAGAGTTTATTAAATCAAATTTGTTTATACAACCAGACAAATATAAAGTAAGGATACAACATTTGCATTTTTTTTCCAAAAGCAGTACTAATCATGCACTTACAAAACTTTTTAAAATACTTTCATCAGTCTTCATGAATCAGCTAAAATCTATGCTTTCCACAGAAAGAGGTCTATAAAGTATAAAATGTTAACACTTGTATAATGTATTCAGCAGGTCAAATTAATTACGATAAACGTGTATTGTCTGCCCGGATTTTTGCAGACAAAATCACTGATTCATGGCTGCTTTTAGGATTTCAAAGGTTGTTTGGTTGGATTCCATACTCTCTGTCTCTCTGTTCATCTGAACTCTGTCACTTCTCCATTTCTGCAATGAAATCCACCAGAAACTTTGTATTAGTTTTAATATAATTTCATTAGCACCATCCAATAACATACTGCTTCAGACACCCCAAAAAGCCAGTTCTGATGTTCAAGAGTTTTATTAAGTCAGTTGTTACTGAAGTTTACTTTAAGATGAATATTTTCCCCATGGAGACAGCAGTTTATGAATATTTATATCACAGTATATAATTGCAGTTTAGTGTCAAATTCAAAATGAAGATACAGATATGCACCATAAAACTCTTCCTTCCACAAAGTCCACTGAAGTAGAAAATCATTTTGAAGCTAAGCAAGGCATGATGAAATAAAATCCCTTGACTGATGCTCTGGATTTTTAAACTTGCTTAAGTTTTATGTGACTTAGTCAAGTAATTTCCACAGTTTACAAAATGCGAACAACATAACTGAAAAATATTCTCATGATTTGAAGTTATGCATATTTTTGTCTAACTCTTTCTTTGCTTTTAACAAGCTTTAGTGTGTATGAGTGAGAAGCTTTCACCAATATCCTATGAGTTGTTATCAGGTATTTTAAGGGTCAGGAAAATATGTCACTATATGTCATTTCTGTTACAGTGCATTAGCATTTATGACTATATTGTTTTGTTTATGGGATGAACTGCTTTATGTAAACCGTATGACAGCAGCAGCATCACTACTGTTCTGGTGTAGAACTTCAAAAAAATTAAGAGGATGTTGATTAAATTTTGTTGACAGGACTTTTATTGAAATAAATTAGGAATTAAAGTGGAAAGGAAGGGAGAAAAACTTCTATTTTCTCTTTCCCTTTTAAAAAGATAGAAAAAGGCAGAAGAAAGTGAAAAAGCCAAGGACTCTGGGAAGGCAAAGAGCATAGCTATATATTTTCTGCTGGAAATACTATGTGTACTGCAATGAAGTGCTTGTGGTGTTTGCTTTTACAGACTCTAACAGATGAAAAAAGCCCCCCTAGCTGATGTGCAGAACTAGAGGGGAGATGGGAAACTTAGCCTGTGTCATGAGGGTGCCTAACTGTAGAGGGTCAACCTCCGTTTTGGGATCAGGGAGGATGTCCTGGGCCAAAAACGGATGGACGTCTTGTCTCAGGACTGAGCATGGCACAGTCCCTCCTGCTCGCTGCGTGTGCTGGGTCCTGGTGAGTCGAACAGCCGCGGGTGGGGAAGGCAGCACCCAGGATTTTCAGCTCGTGTCCTCCCAGGTTGTCACACCGCCGCTCAGTCAGCCGTGCTCCATGTTCTCGCTTGGCAAACGAACCCTTAAATCCAACATGACAGATGACATTTTCCATTTTCATACTTCTGAGCTCTGCTCCGTCTTTGATGAACTTTCACTGATGTCCCGGACACAGGTTCGTCAAAGGTCTTTTGTGATAGCACCAAGGTTTTGCCACCAAGCTCTGGTGCCTGTAGGCCGCACCAGGACCGGCCAAGTTTAGCTGTGTTTATCCGGTGTGCTGCAAGATGGAGTGCACATACCCGGCATTGCCGTGCTGTAACACGCACTGTCACAGAATTGGAAGAGCAAGCATTTATTTTCTGGTGGTAAGTTTCACAAGGAGATATTAGAAGAGGTGTGTATGATGGGACGGAGATGTACAGTGCTGTTCAGAGCTGGCTGTGTGCCTGAAATTATCTCACTAACGCATCCCACTATAATGTGGTGATTGCAAGGGATGGGGATTATTTATAGCTGGCTGGTGGGGAGACACAGAAGTTGTTTTACATGTACAGGGAGAAGTACTCAGGCTGTTTCTGGATTCAAGACTTTCAAGGAACATGAAATAGAACTAATCATTTGGACGTCAATGATTAAGGACTGACAAATGAGTCATTTTGAGGCAGTTGGTGTGATTTAGCAGCTAAGGCAGTGGTTGTATGTTCTCAGAGACAGAACCAAGCTGGAAAGCCTAAAGCCGGCCAGTCTCAGTTTATACGCCCAATCTCACCTCCTGCTTTCTTCAACATGTTCCTGGGAGGGAAACCAATGCGAATGGAGGCTCAGCATAGACACCTGCCTAAATTTGAAGGAGAAAATGCCCAGAGCTACTGAATTGGCTGGAAACCTGCAGGAGACAGGGGTGTCTGTGACAGGCAGCATCCCACATCCATGCGACCGTGCCTGCTCCCAGGCTGTTGGGAAAGATGTGATGTGAAGCAGCAGGGATGTGTGTTCTGTCCATGCTCTCTGTTCTCATACCACAGAATAGGAAGGAAATGTCGATTATCTCCCTGGCCCAATGATCTGAGAAGGGTCCACCTAAGCACACGTGCTGCTTCCCCGGTGGCTAGTGAAGCACGGGGAGGGCCACTAGAGGGCTCATGAACTGCTGGCTGGAGACACCATCTCCCACAGGTGGCCTCCTGTTGGGATTCAATCATTGCCACAGCATGCACGTGTGTTACTTACCCATGGTGCTTACTTCATTTACCACTAACAAGAGGAAACGACATCTGCAAAATATCTTCTCATGGGCTTCATATATCAGGGCATTCACTCAACGGTGCATTTCAGCACCATCCCGTCCTATTTGCAAATGCAGGACATTAATCATCAATTAAACTGAATCGCCAGAAGTTCAAAGCAATTATAAAAGGAGTGAATGAATCCCAAATTCCCACCTATGGGAGATTTCCAACTTTGAAATTGTTATTGCTTACATCTTATTGAAAGAGAAAAAAGGTAACAATATATTGAGTACTTCAAAGTTAATATAACAGACAGATGTCACAGATGGAGATTATAGTTCATCTGCATTTCTAGATTACTGAGCAAAAAGACAAGCTGTTGCTTTTGTTGAAATTACTAATTCCTACATTTTAAAAAAAAAAAAAAAAAAAAAAAAAGAGTAGTATGTGAAAATCTGGTCATCATTTTGGCTGAAGTGGGTTCTGTCAGAAAATTGATTCATTAAAACAATTTTGAAGGAGCATTTCAAGTTCAACAAAATATTGGATGAATTAAAAGTTTGTCGCAAGATTTCCTTATAACAAACATTTAATTTTGATGCTGGTTATTAGCCCAGCGACTCCAAAAGAACATTACCCAGTGAATAACTACAATTAACTGCAACAGTATGTCTGCTTTTCTGTGATACTTCCTGGGCCCTCATCTGCTGAGCCTGTGAGATCTAACACAAAATAATGTGAAGTGATATACCTCTAGATGCTAAAAGGTCTCACATAAATAGGCTGCATGGCCTGATGTACTCCTTTTAAAATACAGAGTTCACCTTTTACTTTCTCATTGCTAGCTACCCACTTACAAAACAAAGCATCGGTTAGGCATCATCAAATCATTGCTTAATTTTGAAGATGGGGTGCTTGTGCTCATTTTGATTTTAAATATAATACAGTTTTTTTTGTTTGTTTTTGTTTTTCCTAAGTGTAGCTTTATTATGAAGATGGCACACAGTTAAATAATGTCAAGGAAACTGAGTTTACCAGCATAAGTAATGTGATCTAATATTGCAGCCCGTAAAACAAAGCGAACAATGAGATGTGTGATGGCTTACATTTGACTTCTCACTATAACGTTTGTTGGCAGGCATAATATTTTTTATTAAATCAGCTGATGTAGTTGAATTAAATTAACACACTTTCAGACAAAAAATTCCTACATCAGCACAACAGAATTACATCAAAAATAAATGTTTCTAACCTTGGGATTTTGACACTTCTTTGTCAGAACTAATAGAGATGCTACGTGTTCAGAAGCCTCTTCAATTTTTGGAGCTGGTCTAGCAAAAGCGTTACCTCTTCTTACAGTTGTTGCTCATCCTGTATTTTGGCACATCTTAATTGCAACATTAGTATGACAAGTATTTGCTGTAGCATTGATTTTTTGTCACTTGACTTCATTGGCACTAAGTATTAATAGATATTTTTACTTATTACTGATTAATTTTGTTTCACTAGCACTAAAATATTAATTTTATTGCTTATATCCTCAAAGGAGCATGCAGTGGAATTTTATTATTTTTTTTTAAAGTGTGAAAATTCTATTTGTTTATGAGAATTAAGTTGATAGTCCGCAGCGAATTTCATTGTCCTTCCTTTTATGAAATATTTTATTTAAGTTGTGTGATCTAAAAATCTGTGACATAATATAACTTATTGTCAAAGATTCAATAGTAAAAAATCTTGGATAAACTTCAGCACATGCGAGGTGTGGAAGGTGCCTACACGTTAATCACAAGTTAAGGTGCAGGATCAGCACCCCAGCTCAGGACTTCAGTTCGTGTAACAGACACAGGACTCTGATGTGAGTTGCTGAGAGCAGAGACCAGTAGGAACCTAAGCACAGCATGAAGAATAAACACAGCCCATTCTGAGAGGGATGCTCCTCAGAGAGGAAAAAAATAATAATGAAAAAAATCACTCTGATTTCTCTCCAGGTCAGCCAACAAGTACTGAAGAACCTCACTGTTTACAAGCAGCTCTCTTGGTTTCAGGAGACAGAAACAGCCTCTACCGATGCTGCTCAGCATCCTGATGGGACCCTGATTCAGCCGTGACTCAGAAGGAAATGTGTCACAAAATGAGTCACCAGCATCGCCACCTCCAGCACCTCTGGTCTAGTAATTTAGGTCTCCCATCTGAGAGCTGACAGTCACCTCATCCTACTTGTGGGTCCTGGGAAGGTGGAGGCAGCAGATGCCATCATTAGGAGGCAAAAATACAGTGGAGACGGTTCAGCTGCTGCTCTCGGTGTGACCTTTAAAGCCCTTTGTACTCTTCATTTTTGGTTTTGATAGGAATGGACAGCTGCTTAAGGTACAGTGTCAGCTTTCAAGAAATGGAAAGCTAGGATAGCATTTACATTACATTGGTGCCATTATCGTGATAAAGATCAATTTTGTTTATGAACACTGCATTACTTCAGACTATGGGTATCTAACTGTGATCCGCAGCTGGAGAAAAATTGGAAAATCATGTGTCCCCTTCTTTCTTCTTGCTTTTTAATCTATTAAAAATATTACTTCAAGAAAGAAAGAGTTCACTTGTAAAGACAACTGGAAATGAAGAAGGCTGGGCTATCAAAGGAAACAGTGTCATTTCTGTCCCCCCAATCCCTCCCCCAAAACAAAACAAAATGCTCTTTTGGAGAAGACCTAATGCAGTAAAATATCCCTTGTTTTGTTTCTATTTCCTAGCTAAGTATCTCTGATTTGGATAAAGGTTTTGAGTTTTAATGAAGGGCAGATTTCTGTCTCTGGGGGTCCGGGACAGCAGATGAGTTGCTCTGCATTAGCACTCTCTTCAGGGTAAGTCTGAAAAAGGAACAGAGGTTGCTGGGCAGCCTAGAGAGGGAGAGATGTGTGGCTGTGGTGCAACCTTTGTCATACTCCTCTTAATTTGGAATAGGAAAAGAGGAAGAGAAATGGGCGAAAAGGGAAGAAGAACTTTTACTCCTATGAGAGTGCCTTTCCAATGGGAAAGAAACCAAAACCCGTTTCCTTCCTTACCTCCCTACTGTTGAAGCTATTCTCTATAAGGCTGGGGGGGCTATCAGTGGCTCTCTCACCACTTATGATCCCATTAACTTGCCTGTTAGCAGGACCAATGTATCGCCATAAAAAAATAATAATAAAAAATCTCTCTTGCTTTTTCAGCACCTGAGAGCCAGGACTCTTATTTGTTAGCCTGTGCTAATATTTTTAATAATCACCTCACCTTATTTAGTCTGGCTACTCAGAAAATACAAGCAAATTGCACACTGTCAAGGACAAGATACTTCTCTAAAAGCTGACACTGGTAATAAAGTGTTCTAAAACCTTTTTTCTTTTGCATCTTTTACCAAAAGTGGATCATATTCTCCTGAGCATCTTAAATCTCTTTGTCATCTGAAATGCCACCAAGCCCACTCAGGGCACCTGAAAAATGAGATCCTGCCGTAAGGTGCCATGAGGCCTTTGCCTTGTCACTTCAAACCACATCCTGGGTGGCACTGAGCAGAGACTGATGGTGTCTAAAAGAAGGCTGGGGTCAAAGAGCGTGATCAGAAGTGCTGTTCTGACATCGGGCTTCCTTGCAGAGTTAAATCAAATGATTAAAAACACCTCCTGTAATCAAGGAGCTGCATTGTATAAGGCAGGATTTCTGAAACATCAGCAGTTCAGTGACGTACGTTTGAGACCTATCATCAACAAACAAGCATGTAAAGGCTTCTGATTTTCTAATTAAAAGGGTGAATTTATCTTGATTCCCCATATGCTAAGTGGGGTTGATTAGTGAAAGATATAAGGGATTAAAACTTCAGCTGATTATAATTAAGACTAAATTATTCATTGCAAATAAATTATCTGACAAGTTGGCCATTACACTGCTCCCGAGCCAATCAAACCACCATCTAATGTTTTCAAATTCGTAGCTATTTTGTGAGATGTTTCCGAGTTAACTACAGAGGACATTTTCAGAAGTCAAACATAGACATGAGTGTTGGTTGTCCATCAGTGTAAGATACATCTGGGAAAGTTGGATGGTCTTAAAAATTTTACTGTATATCTGAAAAAATATGTAGATATATCTTACATACCATCCACCACATCTCTTACAACTGTATTTTTTGTGTCTTGCTAAAAAATATTAGGATTGAAAGGGACTTATTTTCAATTAGAAGAGAGGCATTTACTGCCATTTCTTTAACTTTCATCAGAGGTGGGTCTGTAGGGTATGAAAAGTCTGGCTGGTAAATGTGAGGGAACCAGGGCAGTTGCAGGTAGTAAGCTGGTGGTCAAGACCTTATGGCCTTTTCCAGGTTGCTCATATAGAGCAAAGCTGTAACCCCCCCCCTTTTCCTTTTGTAAAAGGACTGCCTGCCTTCACCAGGGAGACAAGGCACAGGGTGCAGTGGCTCTTGGTGCTGGTGCGCTGGGCCAAACATTTTAGGCTGAGGTTACATCTGTGGTGCCAGGTGGTTGAAGGAGTATGTCAGTGCCACTGCAGGCAACAAACAGATTACCCTGAAACTTCAGAAAAGCTTCGTGGCCACACAGAAGTTGTTATTGGACTGAATTTTTCAGTGGTGAAGAGGAAAGAATTATTTAAAAAGTTCATTGCTTCTGTCTGTTGTCTTCTGGGGAGTTTAAAGTCTGTTGTTTTTTTTTTTTGGGGGGGGGGAGGGTTGCATTTCAGAGTCATCAGACTAGAAACTCTGTTTGAATTCTTCATACTAGAGGGTGACTTGCATGACTGCTATCTGAATTTTCATCAGCTTCTTGAACAATTTTATGCATTCAAATCAAAACATCTAGAGAAATGCATCTTTCAAGGAAAAAAAAAAAAAGTCATTTAGCCTGTTCAGAATTAGAAGCACATTTCAGAAAAGCCAAACCTTTTATCTGCCTTTAAACATGAACACTGTATTTCTAGCTGGCTAAGAGGGTTATTAGAGTTTGAAGCTGAGATGCACAAAGTGCATTGCCAGGAAAGGAGGTGTCATGTTATTGAGCTAGGTTGCAGCTATTTAGACCAGACCCCTCTTTCAAGGTTCTTCCAGACAGAGAAAGGTGTAAGCAGCAGAAAGTCCATGTAAAAGAGCCATCTGCAGTGGACTCAGAGTCTTTTCTTTTTCCAGCCTCCTTTTCCAAGACAAAGGGTACAGGACACAAGAGTACCTGCAGCAGCAAGGCACAGCCACATCACCAGCTGAAGATGTCCCATGGCTGCCACATCCTTGGCCTTGGAGATGACCCTCTATGATGCACCGAGGTTGGAAAGAGGCAGTTCCAGCCAAGACAGCGTTCCTGGATGCTATGAGTATGCTTTAATGGAGTTGAAGATACCCGTGTACAATCCTTTCCCT
Source organism: Oxyura jamaicensis (assembly GCF_011077185.1). Lineage (NCBI taxonomy): Eukaryota > Metazoa > Chordata > Aves > Anseriformes > Anatidae > Oxyura > Oxyura jamaicensis. The sequence continues at coordinate 37,554,357 of NC_048893.1, forward strand.
ACAAAAGCAGCAAAGTAGCTATGGGCTTGTAAGCATCCTGTCATGCAAAGAGGAAAGGGGATAAAAAGAAGTCATTAATGTTTTCACTCTGGGAGTGGGGATGCTGAAGAGTGTGCATTGGCTGGAAAAAGCCTCTTTGTCCCAGGGAGATGGATAGAGGCAAGTGTAGACTGCAGACATTTACCAACCAGGTACCACAAAACAAACAAAAAGGCCCAGACAAATATCTAGGATATCAAACTGCTTGCCAAAAGCTGAGAAGAGGTTAAAAGGCAGAGATTTTGTGGGCAAGAATGCCCTTTTCAACTGATGAACCAAATGGAGTTGAGGAAATTGTACTTCAAATGTCAGAGAGAGTGGGGAGAGACAGAAGCAGAGAGAGACCCTGATAAGATGAAGAGAGAAACCAAGAAGGAAAACCCAAAGGAAGGGTGAGGAGGTAGGAGGAGGGGTGTCATGAACAATAAGAACTTACTGATCTAAATCCCAAATAATGCTGAATGTGGTACGGAAAGCAAGCAGAGATTTATATGCTGGATTTCTTATGATGCTTAAAACAGAATTCAGTGAAAGGAATTTACTTCAGATTGAAGTTTCCCATAGGTTTTGGGTTCTGGATAACACCTAATAGGTTGGTTTCAGTGGTTATCACTAGTTCAGAGTTGTTCACCACAGCTATACTGCAGCATCCCATATAGAGGACCATGAGATATACACTTGTGTATCTGTAGGTCTATACAACCTATATGCGGATCCAGGGAGTGACCTGGAGGGATCAACAGCAGACGCTGCAGGTTGCCTGGCCCAGAAGAGGCTCACAACCACACAGGTCAATGGTAGCCTCCAGCACGTAGCTATGCAGTGAATGTCCAGCAGCGACATTTGGCTTAGGTTATGATACTCCCATGGTGTTTCATACAAGATCAGAATTTCCTTTCAGAAGGTAGATTTAAAATAATTTAATGCTGAGTATATGATTTATAAAATATTGATGGATCAAATATGTTCCTTTTTAAAGAGGTGAAGAGAAGGTCACTGCAGATAACTCCTCTGTGAAAGGAATCAGAAAATTATTTTTATCATACAAGTTCTAAGCAAAGTAGAAATATCACTATAATAGAAATGAAGCAGGAAGGTGAATCTATGATATTTGTATTGTTTTATGACATTTTTTATTCCTTTCATGTGTGAAGAAAATTTCATTCTTCTGGCAACTTTGGTTTGGTGTAGCAATAGTGTTTCAATACTTCCACCACTGACATACAATAAGCAGGGTATATTCCCTCTGGAAAAGTCCCCACTCTAATTAAATGTGTATTAGGACTTGAGAAGTAGTTATGTTGGCAGCTGAGCGCCAGTGTTGGTTAAATCTGACAGACAAGAGACATCAGAATACATGCAAAAATATTTTGTTTTAACTATTACTTTTATATGAGGATTTAAGGGATGGAATGATTACATGAAAATTATAACTGGGCATCTTTTTTTTTTTTTTTTTTTTTTTTTTTTTTTTTTTTTTTTTTTTTCCATGAAACCCCAGTGGAAAAGAAAGTCATGAGAGAGATACATAGTGGCAGGGATGACTGACGATCTCTTATTTTCATTCCAGGAGATGGATTTAGAAAGTAGGATCCACAAATGCTCTGTTTCTCTCTAGAGAGCTATAACAGTACGGTATTCACACACACAACACACATGCATGTGACACAGCCCTTAAAACACAATTGTTAGTTATTTTCCTTGCTGTGGGTGGGTGAAGCCCCAGTGCTCATAAAATGTCTCTTATAAAGGAGAAGTGAAAGACTGTTTGCCCAGTTTAGAGAATACAAATGAGGAATTATTCTGAACTAATTCAATAGCTTTTCTTCTCCCCAAACTGCCGTAAAACGCAAAATATTTGATAATATTGAAAACCAAAAATCATTGCTTGCACTTCTCCAGATGAATCTGTTCATGTTACTGCTGTACTGTGCTTTTGACTGCCACTGGGATTTTTACTATATGTTACAAGTGATAAATTCTTTAATGCATTAGGTATGATTAAACTTATGAAAATGCTCAACAGTGAGCTTAGTAACATGTTTTTAGCACTAGGGTTACTTCCTTCCCTCCAACATAATTTTAATCTACAGCACCAGGAAGATGTACTGAAACTACCGCTCAGCTGAGGCATGGAGGTCGCTTCACAGTAGACTTGAATTAAGATATTTATTTATTATACCAATAGGAACATTGAAATGCATCTCCCCACATCCTGCTTATGGGCACCTATGGGAATCACCGGGGAGTACATAAAGCTACTTGCGAAGCATGAGCTCACTGTGGAAGAGTTAAGCCAGCAGCATTTCACTCCTGGTAAGCAGTGTTTCCGTTTCAGCTCAGAACCGGATGGTTTTGGCATGGACTGCCCTACGCTGCGCTTTCTTTTATTGCTGTAACGCTTCAACAACCAGAAGCGGTGGACGCAGGAATTGCTTCCAGGCAGCTGAGTCGGGCAATGGGGTGGCAAGACCCTCACCTGCACCAGAGAGGAGAGCAACACCATCCGAGCGTCCCAGAGACCAGGCGTGACAGCGGGGAAGGAGCGTGAACACTGATGGGCCTGGTGCCGCGCTGCCTGCAGGGCCTGCCATGGGCATTGCTGCCAGCACAGGGCCATGCCACATTTCCTGGCAGACGTGAGGCCTCTCCACAGCTCATCCTCACCCAACACAACACAGCTTCATCCATGGTTCAGGGCAGCAGCTTCACCCCTGCGCTGGGGCGTGGGAGGCACGGCTGTCATATGGCTTTTAGCAAGTCACCTCAGCTCTTCCTCATCCTCTCCTCCCTTTGTGTCCGGTCTGTGGTGGCAGTGAGCGCGCAGGAAAGGACTGTCTCTTGAAACCTTGATCTCTGAAGCTCGTAACAGCTCTTCATGCCGGGGAATTGGAAGTAAACATGACTTGTTACTAACGAAACAGACATAATGTAATCAGCATGAAGACAGAGGATATTATAACTACTATTTGCACTTTAATCGCTAACAACAATTTTGTGTTAAAAATTGGTTTTGTGCAGATGATTTGTCCATCCCTGAACAATGCAGGGTCCTTCTGGAATCATTTTTAGAAATACACATTAGGATTGCGTGGTTTCATGTCTAGGATCTTCCTATTAGATTAAATCTTGCAACCGAGAGCATATTTCCCTTTCCCTAATGCCAAAATAACATTTCCTAACCAGGTTTATCATACAGTGCATAACAGAGAGACCTTCCTGCATATTTTCCAAATAGAAACCCTAAGCAGAAAATCTTCATATTTGTGCACAAACTTGCTTTTTAGTAAGCACCTCCCAAATGCACATAATGAGCTACTCATTAAGAGAGCAGGCAGTGTAAGGTGGGGTGCACCTGGCTTGCATGGGCCATCCCAGCACCACACGCCCCTCTTGCAGGGGTCCCCACAGCCCCCAGACTTTGGGGCCTTAATTATTTCCTTCTCTCCACTGACTTGAGAAGGGCCAGAGGAATGGGTTAGTGTGGGTGCTGAACATTTAGATAGCTGGGATAGTGGTAGAATCCCTAGCCTTCAAATTTATCTGGAAGGAAGGAAGGAAGGAGGGAGGAAAGGAGGGAAGGAGGGAAGGAGGGAAGGAGTGGAGAGACATGGCAGCCACTCACTATACATGCGGTTCTGCTTCTTTCTGCTGACAGGCACGTCCGCCTGGGGAAGAAGCAGGTGGCCTTGGGCAGTTGGTGTCCCCAGAACAGAACAGTTCTGTTGCTCTCAGAGGTAGGTAGCTCCTTAACAAAGCATGGAAAGTGATGAGCAGGATTTGTGGGGGAGAGGTTTAAGTGTTTGAGGATGCAATGTTTACATTTGAATTTGTGCATGACAAGCTTTCATATACAGCTTGGCCACTCTCTAAACAAAAGTTTGAATTTACGGCCGTGAAAGGACAGGATTAAGGAATCATGGGTGGTATCCAGGGCGTTGGGGGCAGTTTTGTGATAAAATGACATTGTATCAGCTGCTGCAAAGCTGAGACCCAGGAAACCTCTGGATGGTTCAAGCTGACATGTGCATGTTGTTACATTTCCAGCTTGGCAGTGTCAGGAAGGCAAAGAGCACAAAAGTAGCTGATGTTGCTCCATTACGGAGATGTTATAGTCCATGATACAGTGATTTTGTGACTCAGCTAAGATCACACAGCCTTGACCTTGCAATGGCAATGGGTGTTGGAGTTTCCCAGGCACACCAGGGATTTGTTTTGTGCAAACCAGAATGTAAATAAATTCAATTTAGTGTCCTGGCTGCAGATACAGATTAGTTTAGATGCACTAAGTTCCCTCTCTCATCAGCTGAGTGACACGTCACTGCTTGAGTTGGCTCAGGAGGTAAACAGCAGCTTTGAACTTAGGATCTGGGGATTCAGCCTGCATCACCAAACTCCTGCAAAGTGTTAAGAACTGGCCCCACCTTGGCTGCCCAGGCAGCTGTGCTCCTCTGGGTCTTCTGTTCTGCATGCTTGGCACCTTGCTTGAACAGGGACCAGGCCATGTTCCCTGCACTCTGCCCACTGGGACCATGAAGAATAATTTCTTCACAGACAGGGTGATCAAGTATTGAAACAGGCTGCCCAAGGAAGTGGAGGAGTCCCCATCTCTGGAGATGGATGTGGCACTAGGGGACACGGTTTAGTAATGGGACTTGGTACATCAGGTTCATGGTTGGACTTGATGATCTTGTGGTCTTCTTGAACCTAAATGATTGTATGATTCTATGACACTGGAGTCTTCTGGCTGCTGGTGGGATGGCAGTCTAAGGTGATGCATGTTAAAGCAAGCTAAAAGAGTGGCATGACATTGGAAGAAAAATCAGGATAAAGGAAGTAGGTGGACAGACCCCAAGAACCACACCTAAACAGGCAGAAGTGAGAACCAGCACATGCTTGAGTGGGACAGGCTGCATATACACAGCCAGCTTGTTTCCAGTCCTTGTACATTACAGGACTTAATGTCCTGAAATCTAGTTGGTGGCCCCTTGGGGCTGCGTGAATTTGGTCAGCTTCTGAGTTACCTGCTGCTGGCTTGCAGTGACTCACCACGTGGGCAGCAAGACACCACTACTTTTTCTGGTGCAATTTTATCCTAACAAGTTGAATGCAAACTACTGAGGCGCAAGCACATACACACTCACTTCTGACAGTTCTGCTGTGGAGGAGGCAACCTCTGGCAAAGAGGCGAAGAAAACAGCTTTGTCCTGTAACATTGTCATCTGCTGGAGCTAGGGTTCACTTGTGCTCATTAACACTAATTTAGGGGAGAACACCTTTTTGGAAATAGGCCCAACTGTCAAACATGAAACTGTCAAAACACAAGAACTAGAAATCAGCTCTTTCCAGATTCTCAAGCTCTGTTCCCTTGCCTAGCTGAGACCTGTCATGAATGAAAGTAATTCTCCTTTTATCTTAGATATTGTGATTACTTCCCCTGGGCTGCTGGTTATATATTTACTGAACATTTTTTACAAAGCCATTGTAATAGCTCTTATTTCCAAGATTAAAATTAACTTTTAATTATGACAGTCTTCAGTATGTAAGTTTATGTTCTGTATCAATAGGACTGAAGCATAACGGAGAGGCTGTCCTATGTCACACATTCTCGTATTAACTAAATAAGAGGATCACATGGAAAAGCCATGCCAAAAAAAATCCCACCAGACCCAGAGAAAACAAAACACAAACCCCCCACCCCAAATAAAACACCATCTGTCTTCTAATATGGCTTAAGAGTTCCAAATGAGAAGCAGACCTTTTGACCAAGCAGCTCTCCAATGACCACCAGCAAAAGCACTGCTGGCTGCGCTCTTGAGAACGGAGATAGGAAGGGCTCCCCTGTCACCACTGCAGTAAGTCCTGCCTCTTCAGAGATAATCTTGCTTGGGAATGTCACTCAGCACATTCTTAGGCACAGACTTCTGTTTCTTTAATACTTTCTCTCCTTTGGAAAACATATTTCCATCTGTAGTATTTTTTTTTTTTCCTTAAAAAATTCAGATTGCAGGTATCTCTAATTCTTGATTTATCCTTTCATTTATCAGCACTTTGGCAGACCTCTGAGTTGCTATACAGCAGCATGAAGCATCTTATTTTTGGAAAATCTTCCATTTTATCTCCTGTTTGAGATCACATTATTTTATGGAATTCACAGATTTCATTTTGAACTTTGTATATTTTTTTGCCTGATGGTCTAGTGTAATTAACACTAAAAGAAACCCTGAAGGGACTGCTGCAGAAGGCAGAGCTAGGGTTTCCTGATAGTAAAAATATGAGAGACTGAAATAAAGATACCTCTGCTCCCAGTATTCCCTCCTGGAAACTACCAATCCAGCAGATGAGAGGCCATCTGTGTGGATAACTTGTGATGCATTTTAACACTAAAGCAGTAACAGAGCTGCACTTCTAGGGCTTCCCTTGCCAGCAGCCATCCCTGGAAATCCCTGTGGGTGTGAAAGGATAGATAAGGACATTGTCATTGAAACAGCTGACCCTTCCCTTCCCTTCCCTTCCCTTCCCTTCCCTTCCCTTCCCTTCCCTTCCCTAAATAAACTAGAAATTGGAGACTAACTCGCAGAAGTCAACCCAACCAAATCCTCCTAAATCTGAGTATTTTGTGCTCTATTATAGTGGAATACTTAGGAATCAGGAGAATACAGTGAGAAAATGAGAGCTCTTCATGTTTTTGCTCTTGAAAAAAATGTTTTAACGTACCTTTGTGGTGAGATCTCTAGTATCAGATTTGGTGTAAGATACACTTTGACACACCTTTACCCTTGTGTTAAAGAAATGTTTAAAAAACAAATAGCTATATTTATGAAAAAAAAAAAAATCTGCCATGTTCTAGGGCAAAGATTAATGCGTAGCTGTGCAGTAACCCTCCAGCCTTGCTCCAAAGAAAGCAAACTGACAGACTTTTGAGCATCATGCAGCAAGGAAGACATCTGTGAGAAGTTGCTGCTCACAGTTCACAAATGTTACACAGCTCTGAGTTCAGCAGAAATCAGAAACCTCTGCCTTCTTCAGAAGCAGTATTTCACTGTTTTAGCTAATCAGATACCCCCAGCAGTCAGAGGGCACTGTCTGCAGGTTCTGGCTGTTTCTACCAAGGAGCTTAAACCCTATTTTGTGGGGGGAAAAAAAAAAAAGAAAAAAAAAAAAGAAAAAAAAAAATACAGCCTGTTTTGCTACCGGTGAAAAGCTGCTACCCCTTGCTCTTGGCTCATGATGCTCTTCATCATGTTCTGCCTCCACTCACAACCGAGGGTGGTCTTACGATGGCCTATTTAATTCTACATTTTGGCAAAGCAAATAAAACACCCTAATGGTGTCCTCTGCATACTTGGGGTGACTCCTTGCCCTCCCACATCTGTGACTGCGTCGTCCACCTCTATCAGTGATGCTGAATGGGGCCCAAAGAGCATCTAAAAACTTCCTGGAGCAGGGGTGAAGTAAAAGTGCAGAAGCTTGCCAGGGAACACTCAAGAGCCGGGGAAATAAAGTATTTTGGGATTCTGAGTGCATCTCTCTCTTGATGCCCTCTTCCCATATTTTTCACGTGCTCCAGACAGATGCTGAATGCTTTCAGCCCTCTCAGCATGTTAGCAGGAGCAACAGCCATCTGGAAATCTGAATGGCTAGGTGAATGTCTGTGAAATAAGAAAAAATTAATAATACTAAATAAATAAAAACACAAAACCAAAACACAGAAAAGAGACCGTTTATTAACTGGGATTAAAAATAACAAATGCATATTTGTAGACAAAGATTTAGACAAAGAGGTCAAATTGTACCACATGAGGTACAAAACGGATCAGGAGTGTCCACACGTGATTCGCAGCCATTTACTTAAATGAGCTCAGAACATCTCTTTAATGAAGCAGGGGCAGCAATGCAAAATAGGCCTCACCATTGTACAAAAATGTATATTGAGCCATGCTGAAAGCAGCAAATGTCTAAACACAACACAGATTCTTTTATCAGCTTCAGAGATTATTCTGAAGCAATAAAGTACTAACAACGTCCATTTTAAGAAAACAAGGAGGTCAAGTACACACTGACTACAGTCACCTCGACAATGTCCCACAACTAAACACACAATTTGAAGCAGAAAGGCAGGATAGTTTCATTAACAGAATTTAAATCACAATTTACACACCCTGTGGTTGCTAGTTAGGCTATTATATAAAGCTAACCAGCCTAAGATGTGATTTTTTATTTTTTATTTTTATTTTTTCTTATTTCCTGGCTCTGTTGAACTCTATGGGCTTCTCGTCGTCTAAATGCTAATTGATTTGCATGTAAACTTCAATCTTGTGATGGACACAGAGATCAGTCCACAGAGATCAATGACAACATCAGATAGTTAACTTTCCACGTATTCTGTGGTACCGTAAGTCTTAAACGACTTTGAGGAAATACTACAAAAGATTAGCTTTTGGAAAAGACACCATAAAAGTGTAAAATGAAACCTAATGCAGCAAAATGCTTACACATGGATGTAAAGGGGTTGATAAGACAAAAGAAAAGTTTATTTAGCAACAATGAAGATCAACGTTCATTGACTTATTCAGTCTCAAAGTACTGCCTTCATGTCTGTCACAAGGTATAAAGAAATTCTTTTTGTCTGATTGAATAGAACTACTCCAGAACTTCAGATACCATCCTTACAACTGGGTGTTACTTAACGGTGTTCTACGGTTATTTGTTTACAGCAAATGCGTGAATATTTGAGACACAAAGGTTAAGACACTGGAATAATATTTTTTTTTTCCATAAATATAGATATTTATCAAAGTGACATGACACCCATGCTTGGCATGGAGCTGTGCTCAGTAGTGGCATTAAGAAGCTGGTCTTCCAGCGTAGATTGAAGACTGTTCTTTGATTTTCAACATACGTTAATGTTGTCAGGCACGTTACTGTAGGTATTAACGTTTCTGTGAAATATTAGTGTATTGTATAATCTACCGAATACTTATTTTTAAGCTGTATTTGTAGCTCCAAAATCAGACTGGACTAATAGGGAAACAAACATGCAAAGTTACTGCAAAAATGACTTTTCCTGGCGAAACACTGTATGTTCACTTTTTTTCTGAAATTCTCTATCTCATAACTAAATCAAAGAAGCATCATCATTAGTGCTTTTCCTGATGGAGTAGCGAGGCCAGTTCACAAACAACGCTGGGCTCCGTCCTGTAAACACTCGCGTACCGGCCCAGCCTTTCTACCTTTATCTTCTCACTGAATTCAGGGGGATCATTTGCATCATGAGTGTTTTGTGCATCTGCAGTTGCCGAAGCTATTGTGACAACACATGCATTTTCACGGTGATGAATTAACAAAATAAAAGTCCAGTCGTGCCATCTCGGTGAAGCTTCTCCATTTTAATAATAACGCGGGTGGCAAGGCCCGCCTGGCCGCTGGTGCCAAAAATACAGACTTTCACACAACTTGGGTGCTCAGGACGGCAGTCCCCGACCCAGACCCCCCTCCGGCCGCCTGGCACCCTCCAAACCCCCCCGGGCTCGCCCTCAGCCCCCCAGCACCCGCAGGCCGGCCCCACACGGGCTGCTGCCCGTGGGTGGCTCTGCTCGGTCCCC